>NC_037679.1:94788760-94917479 GCF_003255815.1 Theropithecus gelada | reverse complement strand
CAAAAAAAAAAAAAAAAAAAAAAAAAAAAGTAAAAAACTCATCTTCTATTTTTGCCTTTCATACCAACTTATTCTTCAGCTTTTCATATCTCAATGGTAGTTTTATCACATTCACACATATCAAAAACTCTTGAGTCAACTTTGTCCTCTCTCTCCTAAACACAGCATCTAACCCTCAGTGAGCAACGCACACAGAATCATACATCCACTGCGACCACTGTATTTCACATTTTGCACTAACACCAACAATCGCCTGGTATTGTTAACAGTGTTTTAATTGTGATCTTTCTGCTTCTGTCTTGAAGCAATTGTAAACAACTCCCCAGCCCCCCGTATTTATGCCTGGACCCTGCTTTGTTACTTCAAGGCACTTTTCCATCAACCAAATTATTGGTATAAGATTGTTCTGTTTACTGCCTATCTCTCTTCATTTGAATGTGAACAGCATAAGGGCATCAGTTTTGTTGTACTAATTTCTATATCCCTAGTGCCTAGAACATTGCCAAGTGATAGCAGATGTTCAATAATTATTTGTTTAATTAATACAGACATCAGTGTGTACATATGATAGTGAGTGAGAGTGGGTTGAGCGAGGGCGGTTATATTAAAAGATGTGGTCAGGGAGGACTTCTCTGAATAATCCAGATGTCTTCTAGATTTCTCATTTGTAAGTATAGTAGTGCTCCTGAGAGAATAAGGCACTGCAGAAGTGACATGCAGATAGCAAGTCCAAGAAGTCGGAAGCAGAAGCCTTCTTACCTTGGGGTACCATATATTCCCTTTAGTTTTACCCTGCTTTGAAAGGTACCATGACTCTGTACCTCTCAAAATTTCATTTCCAATGGTCCAATAGATACTCAGCTTGAGCTTGCTGAAAAATCTCCAGCTCTTTTTTTTTTTTTTCTGGGCAGGTAATATTGGTAGCATCCTGGCCAGGAGGTGTAGCCTGAGAAATAGAACTTTTTCAAATTGTGTATTGTATTGATTCCTCTTGTTGCATCAGTTAACCACCAAACATTTATCATGATTTAAGTTTACATCCTCAAGACTTTTCATATCTTTTCTATAGGAGAATGGTGGAAATCAAGGAGCAGTAGTATGTCAACCACTGGAATACTGTGAAGATGAGCACATTGGCTTTTACATGGATTTTAGGAAGAACCACATGATTGACAGTGTCAGTCCACATCCCTTTTGATTATCCACAAATTAAAAATTGAGCTGAGATCTGAATGGTGATTACATTTGTCTGGGAAGACACTACCATTGTTGTTTTAGTTGTCATTATTTAATATCTGACATTTAAAGACCCCACCATTTTCTCCTTTGGGAGGAAAAAAAAATCTTGGCTTTTCTGCTGTAATTGTTCTTCTGGATAAGTCTCAGAATCATTTTTTTCTGATTTTGTCAAGGTATTAAATAATTACTGATATGTTGCTATATTATATATTTAATTTTCAGTTTTCTTCTTACTGGGCTTCTCAGAAAAATTTGACATAATTGATCTTTACTTTTCCTTTATCTACTTCCTTCCTTTGGTTGCTAGAGAAGTAGTATCAATAATACCATTGATATCAACATCACCATCTTTACCACTTCTAATGCTTCTGCTGACTCTACCACTATCAGTCTCTTCCTGTGAATTATGCGTAAGGGTTGTTCTTTGTTTCATATTAACTTTCTTAGGTGTTTTCTTTAAAGTAGTCACAATTGTAACTATAATATTTAGTTTCCCATGTAATCTGATTTGACAGTGGAGGATTTATGATGAATTATTTTCATGAGACTGCATTGAAATTTTATACTCTCTGGTTAGAGATCTTTTGTTAATTTCTTTCCATAAATGTGTGTGTGTGTGTGTGTGTGTGTGTGTGAGAGAATTTCATTTTAAAGAAAAAAATGAGAAAAAATTTATATCCAGGACACAGAATAAATTGAAAATAGACATACTTTTTTTGGTTTGTTTATTTTCATTGCTCATTTTATTCAATTCAGAACAATATAAAACATTCAGATATTCTTTGAGCTGGTTTCAGGATTTTAGATCTCTGTGAATAATTTCCTTTCTTCTTTCTTTTACGAGTATTCCAACCACATTTTTTGGGGGAGCAGACATATTCATTTTGCCATTGAAATTATGGCAAAAACCGCAATGACTTTTGCACCAATCTAATACATGCTTTCGTTTACAATTAGGTAGCTTTCAAAAGGCAGGGGCCAGTGATCAGCCTTTTATGCATCTAATCTTGGGTAACAAGGACTGGCTGTAATGAGCTGTAATGATAACTCCGTTATAACTTGAGCTAAAGGATGTGTTGCATATTGTTTTCTTAGTAAATGTTAAACAGGAGGTAAGCATCATTTAGGACAAAGAACTCTCAGAAAAAAAAATAAACATCACATTGAATGTTTACATAAATCTTAGTGGAATTTACTTTGGCACAATGCCTAACAGACTAAGTTATGACTCTGTTTTTTATTCCTTAAAGAAACAAAGAAAAGAAATGAATTTACAGTAATGTTGGAGTTTTCAAGACTATTGAAGATTTGGGATAGAGTGTGCTAGAACAGATTGACACTGACAGTTTTCAAGTTCCTTTTGCAAGTTATTTTACTTTGTATTTTAAAGAGGCAATATGTTTATAAAGCAATCAAATTAGCCTATTTGTGGCATATAAACTTTTTATATAATAAAGCTGAAAAAAGAAACTCTATTTACCAGCTTGAGGGCAATTGACTCTAATACAAGAGGGTTTCTAATCATTAACATATATGTTTATTTGCATTCATAAACTTGAAATGCATCTTCAATTGTCTTATTTGGTATTTAATGGGGGATATCCTAAATCAAAATTACTTTAATTTATATAATTCTAATCATTTCAATGTTTTTGGAGGGGGAGATAATCCTAAAAACTAAATTTTAAAAGGTGAAACTATTCATTATTCCTGCTGTATAACAGACGGTGAATGCAGGCACATAATAATAGGTAGTGTGGCAATACTAAGCACAATGACCAGATCAGGACAGATGCTTAGAAATATTTTTTAAAAATAATTAGAGTAATTGTTTTGTGTGACTCGAAAAAAGAATCACGTTAAATAATAGGGGGCACTGGGCCAGCGAATTAAAGCACATCACTTGATTTTGTGTTTCAAATAACTGCGTAGGAGTCAATGAGCTTCTCGGGCCAATTTCTGACACAAGGCCTCCACCTCGCAGTCTTCCTGTTCTGCGTTCCTGCAACGGCTCTTGTGCGTAGACCTTCAGTTTGCTTAGGAACTGTTGCCCTCTAGTGGTGGTGTGAGGCCTTAAGGAAACACCAGCAGTTTCTCCATGTACCACAGAATGCTGCAATCATGCAGTCTTGGTTTGGTAGACTTTGGAATCAAAGAGCTTTAGGCAAGAGTTGGCAGAGTGCAATATTAAAAATACAGTTAGCTAAGTCTTAGTAACTCTCCATATGTATAATATGAGTAAGTAGACAAGTGATGCTAGAAAGACCTCATATTCTTGGTGTTAAAAGAGTCATCACATTAATGGTTTTGGAAAACAATGAAGATATCATGTATATGATTTTCACTGTGATGTATGCCACAGATTGCTATAATATCTACATGAAAGCAGTGCTACCTCAGGTTGGGTGCCATTAGTTAGAAGAGAGGTCATTTTCTATATGCCAGAATGTCTTGCATTTCATTCCCTCTTACTCCACATTTTATAAATGCTTCGGTTAATATATTCAATGTATAGATGATATATACAACTTGGATATCAAATACACTGAGTAATAGAATCATAAACTCCAAACATTCTGCATTTTGGAGAAAACTGAGAGTTTAGCAAGATGAATATTTTAAGTGTATTAAAATTTAAACTGAAGAAGTTAACAAGATGGGGAGAATTGCCTTTATTTGTAGATGTATACAAGAGCACTAGAGGAAATTCGGTGACCAACAAGCTCAATATAAGACAAGATTGTGTGAAGTAATGAATCTTAGGTAAAATCAATACAAGTATATCTAAAAAGAAAGGATGAAATTGTTTTCCTCCATTCCTGGCCCACTTCTTTGAAGTAATCTTTATGTGATTGTTTCAAACCATCTTAACTTTCTCTTTGTTTTCCCCTGCATGCATGCACATATGTAAATGCCTATTTTTAAGAGTCCAGAAGAGGAAAAACAGGAAATTGAATGAGTTGAAACCATAGTTTAAGTACTATTTCCAGGAACTAAAGCTACTTAGCCAGAATCAGGAAAAGGGCTGCTGGGAATAAGTTTGTTAACTTAAATTGTTCCAACAGCTGTCATATTAAGATGGTACACTTGGTTTACTGGCTCCAGAAGGCAGAATTGATACAAATTCTTGAAAGAACCATCCATATACCCCACTTAATCTTGATTATGTCATGAGATTTTGTGTAGTATTCAAAGATAAATTGTTATTATTGTTTGAAAAAACTGGTTACTTGGATTTAAACTTAGGTTAAGAAAATTGATTTAAAAAATAAGTTCCACTTTCAAAAGTTGTTATTCTATTGATAAATCTGTTTTTTAATTTTTTTTTTACTTTTAATTTTTTTTTAAATTATACTTTAAGTTCTAGGGTACATGTGCATAATGTGCAGGTTTGTTACATAGGTATACATGTGCCATGTTGGTGTGCTGCACCCATTAACTTGTCATTTACATTAGGTATATTTCCCAATGCTATCCCTCCGCCTGCCCCCACCCCACAACAGGCCCTGGTGTGTGATGTTCCCCAACCTGTGTCCAAGTATTCTCATTGTTCAGTTCCCACCTATGAGTGAGAACATGTGCTGTTTGGTTTTTTTGTCCTTGTGATAGTTTGCTGAGAATGATGGTTTCCAGCTTCATGCATGTCCCTACAAAAGATATGAACTCATCCTTTTTTATGGCTGCATAGTATTCCATGGTGTATATGTGCCACATTTTCTTAATCCAGTCTATCATAGATGGACATTTGGGTTGGTTCCAAGTCTTTGCTATTGTGAATAGTGCTGCAATAAACATATGTGTGCACATGTCTTTATAGCAGCATGATTTATAATCCTTGGGGTGTATACCCAGTAATGGGATGGTTGGATCAAATGGTATTTCTAGGTCTAGATCCTTTAGGAATCACCACACTGTCTTCCACAATGGTTGAACTAGTTTACAGTCCTACCAACAGTGTAAAAGTGTTCCTATTTCTCCACATTCTCTCCAGCACCTGTTGTTTCCTGACTTTTTAATGATCACCATTCTAACTGGTGTGAGATGGTATCTCATTGTGGTTTTGATTTGCATTTCTCTGATGCAAAAAAAAAAAAAAAAAATGCTGCTTTATTTGATGTAAAAGTACTGTTTTAAAAATATTGACTGTACCTATGGATTAATGTAAGTATCAAACAAAATTACCCCATGAATAAATCAAATATTTATTTACTTGAAGTATACGAAAGGAGAATGACATAAAGATCAATTAGCAAGGTTGATAAATCAGCAAGAAACAAGCTTCTCAGTCCTAAATTTCATCATTAAATCATTGAAACTCAGAGTTGTGAATGACAACATCTGAACAGTGAGTGTCAACATAGATTTTCTACAGGCACGAGGGTTTTTATCTAGGAACAATTCTGTTTGTAGGTCATCCTTGATATATTCAAGGGACAATTATTTTTGGAATTATACAATATAACTTGATGTTCTCATAGTCAAATGTGAATGCATTTCTCACACTTTATCTGAATCCTCCCAAATTAACAACATGGTCCAAGTATATTCCCAAAATCAGAGTTTCTGAGCCTGAATGGAAGTTAAGCTCCCAGAAATCACAGGTAGCTGTGTTAATAAGTGGTTAGAATAACTAGGGCTTATCTTTTGTGTGTCCTTTGATAAATTAAAACAAATTAAATTCCTCTCCAAAACAGGTCTGATTCACAAACTAAATGACTATATGCTTAAATTTTCACCTATAGTTTCATGAAATGTTTGTTTTAAAAGATTTTTGAAGTCTAAAATAGACTCCCAGAACAGTGTCTGATATGTATTAAGTCCTCAGAAAATAATTCATAAGTATTGAATGACTAGTACAATATTAAAATGTGGTAATTCCTGCTGTTTACTTTTATCTGAGGGCACAAAGGTCAAGAACAATTCTATTGGTGCTAGACCTCCTAACAGGACATGCTAACAAGCTTGCAAAAGTGTTTTTTTCAAATTTTGGTCTATCAACTGCTTTCAGAGCACATTAAGAGCTTATGAGTTTTCAGAGATTAGGAAGTGAGAATTTTTTTAATGAAGTGAGTGAACTTCCCATTTCCCAACATCTTTCTGTGTCAATAAGCAAAATAACTTCTCTTTTACCTTAAGCCAAGTTCGGATTCTGACATGTATCGGCAAGTGTCCTCTGGGAGTTGGGGGTTGCAGAGGTGAACACTTCCAGTATGTGAGGTTGTGAGAACTACACATAACCACAGAGTAAAAGTGGATGTGTAGATTAAGCCACACTTCCAGCAATGGTGAGGCTGAAAGGAGTGGTTCCTATGGGCTGAATGTGGATCTCATACAAAGCAGCCAGTTGGGAACCATCCTAAAATAAACTTCACCTAGGAGTGCTTCCTACCACAGGCAAGTCAGCCTCAGTGAAAAGAAGCTGGAAGTATAGAGTAGAAAGCAAAAAAAAAAAAAAAAAAAAAAAAAAAAGAACCTTGGGAGTTGTGTGGGGTGAGGTGCAGCGATTTGTAAGCAGGATTGCCAAAGGAGACATCACACATCAGACAACCACAGAGTACCCCAGGAGCAGAATTTCTGAAAAACCCATAGAAGCAGTCCAAAAAAAAAAAAAAAAGAGAGAGAAATTTGGAGTGTCAGCATACAGATGAAAACTGTCCAGGCTGGTAGCATCTTTCTTCCGTGTTTATTTCTATTTCCTTTGTTTCACCTTCACTCATTCTGGGAATCAGGGTTGGGGAATGGAAAGAGATACTAGAGAGGGAAGGAGCTCATGTAGATCCCATTGTACTCACTTGCTCCCTTACTGGTCCCAAACTAAGCGTATCCAATCCAAGCTGAGAGAGAGGAAAAGTTGTAAGTTAGATAAAAGCTGGACTTAAGATATTAGGTGTAATTGGATCTTTTATTATCTTCATTATCAAAAGACCATGAGATCCACAAAGGAAGGAAAGGAGAAGACTTTATTCTCAGAGGGAAAAACAACCCTAGAATTAGGGAAATGCAGTTTTTGGGAAAATCCAAAAGTGCACTCTCTAAAGAAGTGGGAGGAGGCTGGCATACATGTCTTATACAGTCAGTTTTGCATACATACTGAGCAGGGTTGGGAAAATCCTGTGACTATTTATGAATGTTCATGAAGGAAGTCAAGCACTTGTGCATTGGGTAAACAGATGTAACATGCACCCCATGGTCACTTTGGGATGGTGTTTTAACATTAAATCGGGTGGAATTTGGCTCTTTACCTCAAAAGGTGAACTATAGGGCACAAAAATAGCTTGTGCATAATCTCCACGAGTTGTCTGTAACTGGCTTAAGGGCTGTGGCCATTTATCAGTAAAGATTGTTTATAAGATTGGGTCCTTTTTCCAATCTGAGTTACGGCAGGACAGTCTGACTTATGGCAGGAGAGCAAGGCTGGGGAAGAAGGTTGTCCGCTGGCATCAGGCAATCTATCAAGGTATTTTGGAAATTTCCCAGCTGTAGTTGTTTTGGCAATGCTTTTCAGCATTTCCTTCCTGTTTTATGATGGGAAGGAAACCTTATGGCAGTTCATAACCCTGGGATACTTGACTAGTCCTTCACCCTGCTAGCTATCGGATTCTGGTTTCTCATTTGTTTGTCTGTTTCTATTATTTTCCCCACAGGGAGTCTGTTTCATGTTCCTTGGGGGCATATTTTATCACCCGAAAAGAGAGGATAATATTTATTACCTTAGAGAGAATGGAAAATTTATGGGCATTGCCTATGATGTGGGAAGAAATCAGTCTGACTTCCTAATAAGCAGGGGCAGGGCAGTTTTGAGACAGAATATTGTTGCTGCTTTCTCTTTTAATGCAGTTTGACCCTACTTGTCGAATCAATGAGTTACCTATTCATTTAATTTTGTAATGTTGTTTAAGCATTTCAAATGCTTGTACACTTGGAGGCTATGAGAGCATTCACCATCAAGGGGTAAAACTTCCATGGCGGATGGGCTGATCACAGAACGGGTGGTCAGCCACTGGGTTGCCCACTGGGCTTGGGGGAATGTCCTGGCAGCAAAGTGCACTGTGGAAACCTGCTGCCAGTGTCATGGCATTCCCTCTTTTATGTCTTAACTGACATATACATCTAACCAAAAGTTCCTTCCTGAAAACGTTGTAGGATTTTATTTTATTTTATTTTATTTTTTTTTGGAGACGGAGTCTCGCTCTGCCACCCAGGCTGGAGTGCAGTGGCCGGATCTCAGCTCACTGCAAGCTCCGCCTCCCGGTTTCACGCCATTCTCCTGCCTCAGCCTTCCGAGTAGCTGGGACTACAGGCGCCCGCCACCGCGCCCGGCTAGTTTTTTTTTGTATTTTTTAGTAGAGACGGGGTTTCACTGTGTTAGCCAGGATGGTCTCGATCTCCTGACCTTAATTCTTTTAGAGACAGGGACTCTCTGTAGCCAGGCTGGAGTGCAGTGGCGTGATCAGGGCTCACTGCAACTTCTAACTCCTGCGTGCAGGTGATCCTCCCACCTCAGCCTCCCCAGTAGCTGGGATTGCAGCCAGCCCAGGCCCCCATGCCCAGCCGGGATTTTTAAAAATAGAATAACAAATTTGCAACGTGGCAATTTCGACTCTTTTTACACATTTCATGGTACCGGGGAAGAAAACATTGTTTCCGAGAGAGGTTCCAGGATGGCTGACTAGAGGCCCTCAGTACTTCCCTCCACAAAGAATAACCAAAACAGCTGGTAGAAAATCACACTTGGAATATAGCATCTAAAAGAACACACTGGAATTAAGCAGAGAAGCGATAGGAAGGCTCTGAGGCAGGAAAGAGACAGAAGGGAGGCAAGTAGCCCAGCGGAAATCGCCTGGGAGCCCAGAGACCTTCTATTGCAGAGAAAGTGTGCCCACATTCCCATGGCAGGCTCCTGCAGTCCTAGTCATGGGAGAGCCCTGGGGGCCCCGAGATGAGGATGGAGAGCTGCCTGGAGCCTGCACAACAGCACTGTTGCAGGACGGAGCGCAGGCTAGGTCCCACACACCTCCTGGACCAGGCCATTTGGAGCCCAGCCCCCACAAGACTTCATCCTGCCTTGGGTCTCAACAGCTTCCGCATCTCCACATCCCTGGAACCCCGCAGACATCCTTCACTTCCCCCATAACACCCCACACACCTGGAGGGCTGTAGTGGCACAAGGCTGATTGGTGCCGCCGTGTGGCTGGGTCCCTGGCGCTCTAGCCCCCAAGGTGTTCTACACCCCGGGGAATCGGCACTGCAGTGCACTGGGGAGGCTGCCTTCAGTCAAAGGGAGTCAAAACACAAGCTCCCCAGAGCCTGACAGCCGCTTTAGTGAGGTCGCTGCCACTGACAGCTACCCCGACTCCCAATAGCAAAGCTGCTGTGCGCTGACAGGCTTTCTCCACCCACTGCCATCTCCACAGCCTGGGCTGCCACCACCCAAGCACACCCCTGGGGGGGGGGCCTGGGGATTGCCCACTCTGCCAACCACAGCCTGAGCCCTGCGCACAACATAGGGGATTGGGTTGTCTGAGGATAGGACCACACCACCAAGCGCAGCCTCTCCCAGTGCCTGAGCACACTGCCCAGGGACCTGGGGATCCATGACCCTGTCCCACCTGTAGCTCCGCGTATGCTCCTGCACCATCAGGAGGCCTAAAGACCCAGCCTGGCTGCCAGCAAGCCCCCCGGAGGCCTGGGAATCGCCCCGCCTCACCTACCATAGCCTGTGTGCACCATCAGGAGGCCTGGGGTTGGACCCGCAAAGCCTGGCACCGCCCACAAGTGCCCAAGTGCATCATTCAGTGGCCTGGGGACCGCCTTTCACCACCGCTGACATCTGCACTCCTTCGGGGGCCAGAAGGCTGCCCGCCCAGCCCACCCTTTGCTGCCACCACAAAAGGTTATTTTAATGGAGATAAAGAGTAGAATGATAGTTACTAGCAGCTGTGAAGTGTGTGTGTGTGTGTGTGTGTGTGTGTGTGTGTGTGTGGGAGGGGGGAGGTATACAAACATACAGTTAGAAGGAATAAGTTCTAGTGTTCAACAGGACAGTAGAGTGACTATAGTGAACGATGTATTTTATATTTCAAAATAGTTATAAGAGAAGATTTGAAATGTTCCCAACACAAAGGAATAATAAATGCTTGAGGTGATAGATATCCTAAACGCCCTGACTTGATAATTACACATCCAATGCATGTATCAAAACATCCTATGTACCTTAGAGATACATGAAAATATTATGTACCAATAAGAAAAAAAAAAGAAATAAAACGAAACAAGAATACTTTTCTTATAAATCATGACGATAACAAGAACTATAGAAATTGCACTTTCAAATTAACTTGACAAGGCAAATCCTACCTATATTCTAATATACTAGTTTCTAGCTTAAATGTAAAAAGCCTGTTATTTCAATGAACTCAAAATTTTTTTGTGGAAGTAACAGAAATATCTCAACATACTATGGTTTGATTTATCATTTCTACTCTAACTTCTGAGAGAAGATTCGACAAGACGACTCTTGGATGATTCTATCTGAGCCACAGATGGACTTCCATGATCTTTTTGTGTGGCTGAGGTCTGTTTCTGTCAGCAGATACCACTTGAGTAGCGGGAGACAAGATATAGCTTGCTAGGCACTCCATCTTCCTTTTCTTTGACTCTGTCCAGCTAATTGTACACAGTGTTTGGCTCAATCGATGACCTAGATTATCATTATATTGGATCCAAGTTATGGGTGTGTTTACTGGGTTGGCCTAGCATTGCATTTACCAAGATTATGAGGAAAGTGATGCTAAAATATGCTCCTGTAAATCTCCTGGCTTCCAGGCATAGTCCTTACCACAGTGTATAAGAGCAACAGAATTTCTGCCTGTACAGCGGGGGCTCCTCCTCCTCCTCCTCCTCCTTCTTCTTCTTCTTCTTCCAAGATGGAGTTTCACTCTTGTTGCCCAGGCTGCAGTGCAATGGCATGATCTCGGCTCACTGAAACCTCCATCTCCCGGTTCAGGTGATTCTCCTGCCTCAGCCTCCTGAATAGCTGGGATTACAGGCATGTGCCACTACGCCCAGCTAGTTTTGTATTTTTAGTAGAGATGGGGTTTCTCCATGTTGGTCAGGCTGGTCTCGAACTCCTGATCTCAGATGGTCTGCCCGCCTTGGCCTCCCAAAGTGCTGAGATTAAAGTGTGAGCCACCGAGCCCCACCACAGCAATCTTCTTCTCTGCTAGCTGCTTCAATGAGTGAGGAACCCAACATGCAACAAGGAAGTCTCATCTTCCTGTTCATCAGGATAATGATCATATTCCTTATTAGAATAACCTTGCCTTAGGCATTAGAACCTCTAAACCCAGCACAAACAAGATCTTGGGAAAAGGAGACAATTTTCAAGTGAATTATTAGGTGTACTAGTACAAGGTTACTCCAAATCTGAATCCTAACTCTATGCTTTGGTTCACAAACCTGTACATTCTTGCTATGGCAGAGACAGCAACATATATTGGTAAGTCTAATACCCCCTCTTATAAAACTGAATCCCACACTTGCAAGCTGTTTTATTCCAACTGGTATCATTAGTGTGCTTTCAGGAAGTCATTTCAATACCCTGGTTAGCCAGTTACTTATGGGCAAGTAACTTCTTTTTTTTGTTTGCTTTTTGAGATGCTGGGAAGTTAGACATCTCTACATCCCTAGGAAAGGGGCTGAATCCAAGGGGTTGAGCAGGGATTGTCTGCAGGCCCTGCTTCTATGGTGCCTCACAAGATAAGACCCACTGGCTTGGAACTCTAGCCAGCCACTGGTAACGGGGTTATACCTCCCCTCAGATGAATCTGTCAGAAGGAGGGGCTGGACACCATTTTTGCTGTTTTGCAGCCTTAGCCATTGTTGCCAAAATCCAAGGTGACTAAGGACTGGAGAATCCCCCAAAGCAGCACAGCTGCTCTGCAGAGAGGCTGCCAGACTATTCTTATTCATGTGGGTCTTGGATCCCATTTCTCTTCACTCAGAAGACTCTCCTGACTGAGGTCCACAACCATCTCCACAAGTGTTTTTGAGCTGGCAACAGGTCCATACCCCTCTGGGATGGAGTTTCCAGAGGCGAGGATAGGCCACCATCCTTGCTGTCTTATAGTCTTAGCCATTGTTGCCTTCAGGGAGTCTGAGGCGACTAGGGACTGGAGTGGTCCCCTGGCAGAGCACAGCAGGTCTACAGAAAAGTGGCCAGATTGTCTCTCCATGTGAATCCCAGACCCTGTTTCTCTTTACTGGTTGGAATCTCACAACTGAGATCTACAACCACCAGATGTTTTCCAGTTGACAACAGGTCTGTGCCTCCCTAGGATGGAGCTCCCAGAGGGAAATGCAGGCTGACATTTGTGCTATTTCACAGCCTTCACTGTTGTCACCTTTGGGCACTGGAGAATCTGAGGTTACGAGGGGCCTGGTGGGATCCTCAACACAGCACAGCTGCTTTACAAGAAAGTGGCCAGAGTGCTTTTTTATAGCAGTCACTGATCCTGTTTCTCCTCACTGGGTATGACCACCCAACTGGGATCACCAGCCATCCTCACCAGTATGTTTGGGCCAGCAACAGGTCGGAACCTCCCTGTGATGGAGCTCCCAGAGCGAGAGGCAGGCTGCCATCTTTGCTGTTTCACAGCCTTCACTGTTGATACCTTCAGGTACTAGAAAATCCAACGTAACTAGGGACTGGAGCGGACTCCCAGCATACTGCAACAGCCCTACAAGAATGGTGACTAGATTGTTACCTTGATCCTATATCTTCTCACTGGGCGGGTCTTCTCAGCCTGGGCCTCCGGCCACCCCTGCTGTGGCTATTGAGTCAGTAGCAGCTCTGCAACTTCCTGGACAGAGTTCCCCGTGAGAGGGGCAGGTTGCCGTCTTTGCTGCCTTGCATCCCTCGCTCTGTTTCCAGGCTCTGGAGAGTCTGCAGGGACCAGGGGCTGATCCGACACTCGGCACAGAGCCCCCACCTCATGGATAAGTGGCTGGACTATTCTTCACACACATCCTGGACCTCACTTCTCCTCCCTGGGCACAGCCGCTGGACCTGGTACTACAGCACAACCACCCTGCCCCCACCTTACCACTTCAATCAAAGGCAGCCCAGAATTTCTCCGAGGAGGAAATCACAGAGTCAACCCACAACCCCTCCACCACTGCAGTTGCAGTGGTGCTGCCTAACAGTTGTTAGGCTAGAAGAGAACAAAGGGCCCAGTAACCACACCGGCCCCTCCAGCATGCCACAGTCACCATACAGAGAAGAGTCCAGCCCCTTTTCCCTGGGAATTTCCGCTCCCCAACTCTTCACCAGGCAGGGCCCCCAGCTCATGACCCTAGAATGGTTGCCCCGTACATGGCTGACCATACCCACTGGTAGTGGCCCAGAGTTCCCCCGGGGAGAGGCTCCCAGAGGCATCCAACAGCTCCTCTGCCACAGGGATAGAAACAGTTCTATCCCTGCTGCCCTCAATCTGGGGAAGAAACAAAGATCCTGAGGGCTACACCCAAGCTTACAGCATGCCACAGACACCATAGGGAGAGGAGACCATTCTCTCCTCCTGGTGACTCTTAATCCTCTGCTCCCCAGGAAGTGGAGTCCCAAGTTCATGCCAGCAATGCAGCCACCCCACCCACCTGGCTGAACACTCCCAGTAATAGCAGCTCTGCACTCCTTAGACATGAGACCCCCAGGGGAAACCAAAAGTCCATCTGCCACTGCCTCTGCAGTGGAACTACTCCTGCTACCCTCAGACTAACGAAGGAGCAAAGACCCTAAGTACCTTATCCATACCCCTAACAAGCAACAGTCGACCCAAGGAGAGGAGCAAAGTTCATCTCCCACAGGTTCTGCACACTCTGCCTACACATCACCAAGCAGGGAAACCCCCTGGCTTGGGCCCACAGCACAGATACCCCCATCCTGGGCAAACTGCACTGAGCAATTGCTGATCTACATCTCTCTGGGGTAGAGTCCCTAGGAAGTAAGTAAAAGCCCGTCAGCCACAACCACTCCTCAGGTCCCCTCTGCTGCTACCTCCAAGTTGGAGAGGAAATGTAAACACTGAGATCACCCCAGAGCTGTGGGGGAAAGCCCAGGAATGACAAGCCATGATCTACAGCCAACACTCAAGTGGGAGAGGAGCCCAAACTTTCAGAGCATTGAGAGGCAGCATGGCTGCAACTGTGAAGAAATATGGGGGAGCCGCACAACTGATCAAGAACCAACCAACTCAACACTCTGCCTAAGCACAACCTACTGGATCACATCTCAAAGCTTTAATGCCAAACTACTTCACTAACATACCCCCCACTCCACCATGAGACCAAAGACAAGTCAGCTGCAAGTAGAGACCCTGCGCAAAGCCTCAACCCTGTGAATACATCCAGAAAAGAAGTCTACTGACTGTATGCAATCTACATCATGGGTAAAGAAACACTCACATGCAGAGAAGAGAAAGAAGCAACACAAGAACTCCAGTTACTCAAATGGCCAGAGTTTCTTATGTCCTCCAAATGACTGCACTAGTTATCCAACAAGAGTTTTTAACCAGCAGAGCTGGCTGAAATGACAGAAATAGAATTCAGAATATGAATAGAAATGAAGATCATCAGGGTTCAGGAAAATGGTAAAACCCAATCCAAGAAAACTAAGAATCACACTAAAACAATACAAAAGCTGACAGACAGATAACCACTATAGAAAAGAACCTAACTGATCTGCTAGAGCTGGAATACATACTACAAGAATTTCACACTACAAATGCAAATACTAACAGCAGAATCGACCAAGCTGAAGAAAGAACCTTGGAACTTGAAGATTAGCCCTTTAAAATAAGACAGTCAGACATAAACAAAGAAAAAAGAATGAAAAAGGAACAAACAACATCTTCGAGAAATATAGGATTATGCAAAGAGGCCAAATCTACAAATTATCGACATCCCTGAAAGGGATGGGGAGATACAAGCTGGCATAGTAACCAACTAACAACACAATAACAGGATCAAATCCACACATATCAATACTAACCTTGAATGTAAACAGACTAGATGCTTCATTTAAAAGGTGCATTGTGGCAAGCTGGATAAAAAAAGCAAAGCCCAATGGTATGCTATCTGCAGTAGAACCATCTCACACACAATGATACACAGGTTTAAAATAAAGGGATAGAGGAAAATCTACCAAGCAAATGAAAATCAGTGAAAAAACAGGGTTTGCAATCCTAATTTCAGACAAAACAGACTTTAAACAAACAAAGATGAAAAAAGACAAAGAAGGACATTACATAATAAATTCAATTCAACGAGAAGACTTAACTGTCCTAAATATATATGCACTTAGCACAGGAGCAGCCAAATTCGTAAAGCAAGTTCTTAGAGATCTACAAAGAGCCTTAAATGTTTACACAATAATAGTGGGAGACTTCAACACTCCAGACAGATCATTGAGGGAGCAAATTAACAAAGATATTCAGAATCTGAACTTAACATTGGACCAAATGGATTTGATAGACCTTTACAGAACTCTGAACCCAGAAAACTAGTATATACATTCTTCTCATTGCCACATGGCACATAATCTAAAATTGACCACACAATCTAATGTAAAACAATTCTCAGCAAATGAAAAAAAAAAAAATCATGCCAAACACACTCTTGGACCACAATGCAATAAAAATATACATTAAGACAAAACAAATCACTCAAAACCATGCAATTACATGGGAATTAAACAACATGTTCCTGAATGACTTTGGGGGTAAATAATGAAATTAAGGCAGACGTCAAGATGTTCTTTGAAACTCATGAGAACAAAGATACGACATACCAGAATCTCTGAGACACAGCTAAGGCAGTATTAAGAGAAAAACTTACAGCACTAAACATCTACACAAAAAAAGTTAGAAAGATCTCAAATTTAACAATCTAACATCACAACTAGAAGAACTGGAGAAGCAAGAGCCAACCAACCTCAAAGGTAGCAGAAGACAAAATATAACTAAAATCAGAGCTGAACGGAAAGAGATTGAGATACAAAAGAAACATCAAAAAGATCAACAAATCTAGGGGTTGGTTTTTTGAAAAAATAAAAAAAATAGGTCTCTCGCTGGACTAATAATGAAGACAAGAGAGAAGACTCAAACACAATTAGAAATGACAATGGGGATGGTACCACTGACCCCCACGAAATATAAATAACCATCAGAGATTACTACAAACACCTCTATGTACACCAAACTAGAAAACTTCGAAGATATAGATAAATTCCTGGACACATACAGCCTCCCAACACTGAACCAGGAGGAAACTGATTTCCTTAACAGACCAATAATGAGCTCTGGAATTGAATTAGTAATAAATAGCCTACCAACCAAAAAAAACCTCAGATGGATTCACAGCCAAATTCTACCAGATGTACAGAGCTGGTACCAGTCCCACAGAAACCATTCCAAAAATCTGAGTTGAAAGGACTCCTCCCTAACTCATTCTATGAGGCCAACATCATCCTGATACCAAAACTGGCAGAAGCACAACAAAAAAAGAAAACTCGAGGCCGGCATCCTTGAAAAACATAGATGCAAAAATTCTCAACAAAATACTGACAAACTGAATTCAGCACCACTCAAAGAGCTAATTCACCAGGATCAAGTGGATGTTATCCCTGGGATGCAAGGTTGGTTCAACATACACAAATCAATAAATATGACTCATTTCATAAACAGAACTAAACACAAAATCACACGATTATCTCAATAGAAACAATACAGGCTTTAAATAAAATCAATATCCCTTCATGTTAAAAATCACTCAATAAACCATGTATTGCAGAAACCCCTGAAAATAATAAGAGCCAGCTATAATAAACCCACAGCCAACATTATACCGAACAGGCAAAAGCTGGAAGCATTCCCCTTGAAAAACAGCACAAGACAAGAATGCCCACTCTCAACATTTCTATTCAACATAGTATTGGAAATCCTTGCCAGAGCAATCAGGTAAGAAAGAAATGAAGGGCATCCAAATAGGAAGAGAGGAAGTAAAACTATTCCTGTTCTCAGACAACATGATTTTATATCTAGAAAACCCCACACTCTTGGCCCAAAAGCTCCTTCAACTGATAAACAACATCAGTGAAGTTTCAGGATACAAAATCAACATACAAAAATCACCAGCATTCCAATACACCTATAAACAACACCCAAGCTGAGAGCCAAGTCAGGAATGCAATTCCATTTATGATAGCCACAAAAACGATAAAATACATAGGAATACAGTCAACCAGGGAGGTGAAAGATCTCTACAAAGATAATCGCAAAACATTGCTTAAAGAAATCAGAGATGACACAAACAAATGAAAAACATTCCATGCTCATGGATCAGAATAATAGATAACATTAAAATGGTCATATTGGCCGGGCGCGGTGGCTCAAGCCTGTAATCCCAGCACTTTGGGAGGCCGAGACGGGCGGATCACGAGGTCAGCAGATCGAGACCATCCCAACATGGGCTAACATGGTGAAACCCCGTCTCCACTAAAAAATACAAAAAACTAGCCGGGCGAGGTGGCGGGCGCCTGTAGTCCCAGCTACTCGGGAGGCTGAGGCAGGAGAATGGCGTGAACCCGGGAGGCGGAGCTTGCAGTGAGCTGAGATCCGGCCACTGCACTCCAGCCTGGGCGACAGAGCGAGACTCCGTCTCAAAAAAAAAAATGGTCATATTGCCCAAAGAAATTTACAGATTTAATACTATTCCTATCATACTACCAATGACATTCTTCACATAACTAGAAGAAAACTATTTTAAAATTCATCTGGAACCAAAAAATTAGCCCAAATAGCCAAGGCAATCCTAAGTAAAAAGAGCAACACTGGAAGCATCATATTACCCAACTTCAAATTATACTACAATACTTCGATATCCAAAATAACAAGGTACTGTTAAAAAAAAAAAAAAGCAGACACATAGACAATTGGAACAGAATGGTCCAATGCAGACACATAGACCACTGGACAGAAAGCCCAGAAGCAGTGCTGCACAACTACACCCATCTGATCTTCAACAAAGCTGACAAAAACAAGCCATGGGAAAAGGACTCCCTATTTAATAAATGGTGCTGAGATAACTGGCTAGCCACATGCTGAAGATTGAAAGTGGACCCCTTCCTTATACCATATACAAAACTCAATTCAAGATGGATAAAATACTTAACATTTAAAACCCCAAAATATAAAAAACCCTGGAAGATAACCTAGGAATTACCATCCTGGACATAGGAATGGGCAAATATTTCATGACAAAGATGCCAAAAGCAATTGCAAACAAAGTAAAACAAAACAAAACAAACAAACAAAAACCTAATTAAACATAAGAGCTTTTGCACAGTAAGAGAAACTATCAACAGAGTAAACAGATAATCTACAGAATGGGAGAACACTTTTGCAGACCATGCATTTGACAAAGGTCTAATATTCAGCATCTGTAGGAAACTTAAGCCAATTAACAAGCAAAAAACAACCCCATTAAAAAGTGGGCAACGGACATGAATAGACACTTTTCTTGTTTCATTTATCAATCTTAATTTACTTCTTATCCATTTGGAGTGGCAAATAATGGCCAAAGAAATTGTAATTATAAATTAAAGAACACAATTTAGCAAGGAAAAGTAAATGAAAATAACACAAAAATGTATTATTCTTTTACTTTTGTCATTAAGCAACAAACATATTTCTGATAATTTGTCAAATATTTTCTCTTTGAATTAATAGTTTATCTTATTTAAAAGGGTATATTATGTTTTTTAAAATTTTATTTTAAATTCAGGAGTACACATGCAGGTTTGTTACATAGGTAAACTTGTGTAATGCGGGTTTGTTGTAAAGATTATTTCTTAACTCAGGTATTAACTGTAGTACCCATTAGTTATTTTTCCTGATCCTTTCCCTCTTCCCACCCTCCATCCTCTGATAGGCACTAATCATTAGCGAAATGCAAATTAAAACTACAATAAGATATCATCTCATCCCAGTCAGAATGGCTATTACTAAAAAGTCAAAAAATAACAGATGCTGACGAGGTAGTGGAGAAAAGCGATCACTTATACACTGTTGACACAAGCGTAAATTAGTTCGACCATTGTGAAAGATAGTATGGTGATTCCTTAAAGACCTAAGACGAGAAATACCATTCGATCCAGCAATTCCATTACCGGGTATGTACCCAAAGGAATATAAATCTTTCTATCATGAAGACACATGCATGCATCTGTTCACGGCAGCACTGTTCACAATAGCAAAGACATGGAATCAACCTAAATGTCCATCAGTGGTAGACTGGATAAAGAAAATGGGATACACATACACCATGGAATACTATGCAGCTATAAAAAAGAATGAGATTATGTCCATTGCAGGAACATAGATGAAGCTAGAGGCTATTATCCTTAACAAACTAATGGGGGAACAGAAAACCAAATACCACATGTTCTCATTTATAATTGGGATCTAAATGATGAGAACACAGGTACACGTACAGGAGAACGACAGACACTGGGGCCTACTTGAGGGTGGAGGGTGGAAGGAAGAGCAGGATCAGAAAAACATAACTATTTAGTACAAGTCTGAATACCTGGGTGGTGAAATAATCTATACAGCAAACCCCTGTGACATGATTTTACTTACATAACAAACCTGCACATGTAGCCCTGAACCTAAACGTTAAAAAAAATCAAACTGTATTGTTAAATTATTAGGATGATTTATAAACAATGTTGTTTTAGGATAAACAATTTAATTGTTCGACAATTGCAAATTATTAAATTAAATATCAATATGTTAGGGAATGTAATTCAAATGATGTAAATATTTAGGCTCTAACAAAAGGCAGCCGTATATTATTTACCTCACCTCAAAAAGGGGTATCATTTCCATTCCCTTGACTTTAAGGTAAATTAAGATAAATTTGTAAAGCACTCAAAAGAATATTCAATTCAATATGTGGTGGACAGTTGAGAAATTATGTGTTATCTAGGTCATGGAAAAGCAACTTGTAAAAAGAAAACATTTCCTCTGAGGTTTTCACAAATAAATGAAACTGTGAACCCTCGTATGTACTGTGAAAGGACGATTTGAGGAGCATCTCTGATTAGCAGCAGGTTGATTATTCTTTCCTCATTTCATGTTATACTTAGTAAAACAAACCATACTTGTATATACACACGTTCACTTACACTGAAGATGCAAGATGAAGAAAGGTACATGACATTGAATGTACAGTCAAAGAAAAGGACTTCTACCCAAACAGCTCAACTTACATTTAAAGGTATAGAATTTAATTTTGTTTTTCAATTGGTGTGAATTAACATAGTAGTTTTCCACATTCTCTTCTATTGTGTTATTGGACTGTTTCATTATTTGGGTGCTTTTCTTTCTCTGTCTCTGTATCTTTCTTCCCTTCCCTCTCTTTCAATATTAATAATGATTTAAAAATAACAACCAGTCTTACTATTTAAGAAACACCAGTTGCAGGCACTATACAGAGTGTTTTATCTATGTTCCTTCATTTAATCTTACAAATTTCCCGTGAGATACTCTCTCTCTCTCCCTCTCTCTCTCTCCCATTTACCAATGTGGAGCTAATGCTTACTTGTAATATCTTGTCTGATGTAATTTCTTAAGGACATTCTCTGAGGAAATATGCACACTTAATTAAAGTTAATAATTTCAAATCAGTGAATATTTGGTGCCATTCACCTCCTTAACATTCATAGAATATGGTGTTTTAATGCTTTTTTTTTTTTTTTTTTGAGACGGAGTTTCACTATTGTTCAGGCTGGAGTGCAATGGCACGATCTCGGCTCACTGCAATCTCTGCCTCCCGGGTTCAAGCGATTCTCCTGCCTCAGCCTTCTGAGTAGCTGAGATTACAGGTGCCCACCACCACGCCTGGCTAATTTTTTTAATTTTTAGTAGAGACAGGGTTTTACCATGTTGGCCAGGCTGGTCTTGAACTCCTGAGCTCAGGTGATCCACCCGCCTTAGTCTTCCAAAGTGTTGGGATTACAGGTGTGAGTCAACGCGCCCGGCCTTTGATACTAATTTTTAATTCAACTTCTCTAAAACTTTAAAATATGCTCTTCACCAGGTTGCCTCAAAATAAAGTTTATGCACCTGCAATCAACAATTTAATTTACTACTTCAAGCATACCCTCCATACATAGTGCAATTCCATCATGCCACCTGAATGTGATATGGCAAAAGAGATGAGCAGAAATTAAAGACACAAATAACCACAGTTATAGGGACTGTCTGTTCTGTTCTATTGCTTTCTAAATATTTCTCCTTTAATAACTTCACCCATAAAAATGTTACTTATCTCTTGACTCCTTCTGCAATTATCATCCATCACAGATTCATCTTAGAGTTACACACCTGCTATGTGTAAAAAATTTATGGCTTCTTTCATGTCAATTTTTACAGATTCCCATATTTTCAAGTCTTTACTTCCTATGCTCAGTTTTTATTTCCTTTTTGGAAACTAGAGATATTAAAACTGAAAGACTACAAAATATAGTGACTTCTCTGCAGACATTTTTCCACACTCTGTTCATAAATGTCTTTCTGAGGCAAAAATGTGCAGATTTTCAGCTCCCAGATATTTAAGCAACACATGCTAATATTTATGTCTTGCACCTTTAGCTAATATTTATTAAAGCTTGAGGTAAGACATATCTTACGTGAGTTAGATTGACAATTTGAGCCTTGGGGTTATGATGTTCATTCATATAACTTAATTTTGTGATGTCATATTTGTAAATCTTTTCTCATATATTGAAACATCTTTGTTGCCAGGGATAGTAAGAAATTACATGGCTGCTCTATCCCACTATGCATATATAGTAGTTTCAGAATCACTATAGAAATAATATTATAATAAGATAGTTAGTTAAAACAGATTAAAATGTTTTGCAGGTTTAAAAATCCTTAAGATATATTCCATTGAGCATGCACCATTAAATGTTTTAAAATCACTTTAAATAATTCCTCTCTCCATAGTGAAGACACTAGCAATACCTAGTTGGATTCATTTTCTTCATTTTTTATGGATTTTTTTCATTTTTGTTTAATTTATTTTATAGTAATGTAAAACATTTACATATTTTCAGTCAAACTTATATAATAAAGGGCCAAGTGTGGCAGCTCATACCATTAATCCCAGCACTTTGGAAGGCCGAGGCAGGATGATCACTTGAAACCAGGAGTTCAAGACCTGCCTGGGCAACAAATGAAGACTCCCATCTCTACAAACAATAGAGATAAAAACATTAGTCAGTCATGGTGGCACATGCCTGTAGTCCTAGCTACACACGGTGCTCAGGTGGGAGGCTCTCTGAGCCCAGGAGCTCAAGGTTACAATGAACTATAATGGTGCCAAGCTGCACTCCAACCTGAGCAACAGAGTGAGACCCTGTTTCAAATAAATAAATACAAAGTTAAAAAATTAAAAAAATTACTTTCAGAGAAATCCACCTTGCATAAATCCAGCACCCTTCATAAAATTGTACCATTTTGTATTTCTATATTTTCAGTGTTTACTTAGCTATTCTCACTCTTTTGTTCTTCCAAATAACTTTATAACAAATTATTCAGGCTCACTCACCACAAACAACAAAAAATAAAACGACCCGATGTAGCTTTTACATCTAAATTACTTCCTAGTTTGTCATTCAACTTAGGGAGAATTTATATTTATGACACACAGTTTTCTTTTCCAAGAACATGAGCAAATTAGTATTATTCAGTTTTCAGTTAGTTTAGTTTTGTTTGTATTGGGTTGGGGCACTTGTCGAGTTTCTGTCTAGTTCTCTTTTTGTTTGTTTGTTTTTTTTGGTTAACTGTCCATGAGTAATGAATTTCTTTCATCTATGTTTTCATAGTGGTTACTGGATTATACAGGGCACTGATTTTAGTATGTTATTTTTATAAATGCAGCTACTATTTTTTGTTCCTGGAATTATGGTATTTTTTTCAATTGATTGTACTCATATTACCTTCAAATAATTTTACCTTCTTTTTCTAATATTTCTACCTGTAATTAGAATATTTTTTCTTCATTGCATTATATGTTACCTCTTCATATTAAAAAGTAGTGGAGATTTGAGATATCTTTCTTTTTCTGGACTTAAGCAGAAAAGCTTCTTTCAGTTTTCTCAATTCAATAAGATGTTAGCTTCATTAGATATAAAAGTATTATGTTGAACACGTATCCATTAATTTCTGTTTTTTAACATAAATTGTTTTTTATCAATTTCATTTTTTACATATATTGAGATGATGATAGATTTTTCCCTAACTTTATTAATATAATATTAACATGGATTTTCTACTATTGAATAATCTTTACATTCCTAGAATAAACCAAACATGGTTATAATATATTTTGGTTGCTGATAATGTATTTAACATTTTTGTATAGACATTCATAAGACTGATTTTGGTTTTTTATTTTATTATTTCTGGTTTTGAGTGGTAAAAAGGCTTGTGTTTTGACCATTATAAGTTAAATTAAACCACTTCCTTACAGGAGAAAATACAGGATAATGAAAGTGTTACTTTCTCCATTATTCAGCATCTCTTAAAAAATTTTTTTACTTTTATTTTTATTTTATTATTATTATTTTTTGAGACAGAGTCTCGCTGTGTCACCCAGGTTGGAGTGCAGTGGCACAGTCTTGGCTCACTGCAACCTGTAGTGCTTGGGAGAAATAATTGAGTCTGGATTGAATTTCAACTGCCTTCCACAACTTTTTTTTTTCCTAATGTTTTCTGATAATTATTTTTTAAGTTTTAAAATAAATATATGACATTTTTAATACACCGTGCTTGATTTCTTGGAATTTATTGCTTATCAATATTAACATATCAAAAATTCATAAACAATCCGAGAAATGTGTAGTATGCATTAAATGAATTCTGATAACATTATTTTAGTATCTTTGACAATGTTATAATAAGAGAAAACCTGCAAACCACTTATGTAAAATATAATTCTATAGGGTTCATCATGTGCTTTTCTGACAGGGCTTGACAGCTTCAAATGTAGTTTCTCTATTTTATCCAGGTTTAAAGTGTATTTAGAATATAAATTTCAGCATTAGTAATTTGATTTATTGACTGAACAATAAGAATTATTTCAGCTACAACAGAGGATTCTTATCAATTATTATGATAGATTTACATAAATTATCTTTGATAAGGACAAAGTGTTTCACAAAGTATAGCTCTTCAGTTATTCAGTATAACATAATTATTCATGCAATTTCATAAGTCAGTGCCCAGAAGACCTAAATCCTCTGGATGAGACTCTCTAATGTCTGTCCAATGATAGCAGTTTCTTGAACAATAACAATAATCATTGAACAAGGACTCTTTTTTTTTTTTTTTTTGAGACGGAGTCTCGCTCTGTCGCCCAGGCTGGAGTACAGTGGCCGGATCTCAGCTCACTACAAGCTCCGCCTCCCGGGTTCACGCCATTCTCCTGCCTCAGCCTCCCGAGTAGCTGGAACTACAGGCGCCCGTCACCTCGCCCGGCTAATTTTTTGTATTTTTTAGTAGAGACGGGGTTTCACCGTGTTAGCCAGGATGGTCTCGATCTCCTGACCTCGTGATCCGCCCGTCTCGGCCTCCCAAAGTGCTGGGATTACAGGCTTGAGCCACCGCGCCCGGCCAGGACTCTTATTTTTAAACTTGACTGTGTAAATATATGAAAAATAAAGCAGTTCTTAAAAGTTTACCATGTAATAAGAATATGAAATATTATTCATGACTTACGAAAGATTTTAGGGTTTTTTTGATTAGAATAGCAGGATACCTAAAGCCATATTTAGTTCTGATTTTATCCTTAGTAAATAAAAAAGGCTCAAAGGACTTGTAAATGTTATATTAATGATGAATTAGAAGGTGTTTATGTGGATATACATGTATTGTCTGTAAATGCATGTGCATGTGCGTGAGTGCATGTGTCTCTGTAATGGTTGGAAAATTATTCAATATATAGAGTAAAATTATTTCTACAAGTTAATGATGTTAAATATTAGCAATTTCTTAGGATTTGATATGACATGAATCATAGCTTCTGACCATCCAGAGTGTTATCGTTATTAAATAAATGTATATATTTTTCTATTTACTTAGTCTTCATGCTTTTGTTTGCCTAATATCCTTTGAAGCCCAACCTTATATATTATACAATCCTATTATTACAATTGCTATTGTATTACTCCCTGGAAACATACTTTTCTAAACTAATTCATGTGATTAATGTCTCAGATTATTCAGTGGTGTTGCACTGGTATAAAATCTTACTGGGAATATCTGGAACCCTGAATGGTATTCTGGCTTTGACTTTGATCTCCCTGATTCTATTGGGTAAGTTAGAAGATCTTAATTAAATAAAAGTATGAAAGATGTTTACTTGTTTCTTTTTTTTTTTTTTTTTTTTTTTTTTTTTGAGACGGAGTCCCGCTCTGTAGCCCAGGCTGGAGTGCAGTGGCCGGAACTCAGCTCACTACAAGCTCCGCCTCCTGGGTTTACGCCATTCTCCTGCCTCAGCCTCCCGAGTAGCTGGGACTACAGGCGCCCGCCACCTCGCCCGGCTAGTTTTTTGTATTTTTTAGTAGAGACGGGGTTTCACCGTGTTAGCCAGGATGGTCTCGATCTCCTGACCTAGTGATCCGCCCGTCTCGGCCTCCCAAAGTGCTGGGATTACAGGCTTGAGCCACCGCGCCTGGCCTACTTGTTTCTTATAAATCTTTTTATAATTATTCCTTCATTCTTCATGACATTAACCAAGATTGAATTAGAAGCTACTGCATGTAAAACTCTATTAGCACACTACACGGTGCTATATTTAATATGCAATCAAATCAGGTAAGTATCTTGTCCTCAAGTAGCATACAGTCTAATACGGAGAAAGGAGTGTATGTGTAGAGTGTGTGTGTGTGTGGATGTGTGGTATTTGAAACCATTTTTCTGTGTTTCTTAGATACTGGTAATAGATACAATTTTACTGTTTTGCTTAAACATTTTAATGCATTTTATCTAAGGTTGTATTTAGTTTGCTTTTCCTTTTGTCCAACAAATATTCACTGAGCAACTACAATACTCCAAATATTACAAAATCCCCAAAACTTTTAAGAAAAGAATAGTCAGGGTGAGGAATGTTATATTCTAGTGGGAGAAGCAGATATTAAGTAATTATGTCACAAAGTGCTGAGTACAGTATTGGAGGTTGCAGCAAAACATTAAGAAAG
Source organism: Theropithecus gelada (assembly GCF_003255815.1). Lineage (NCBI taxonomy): Eukaryota > Metazoa > Chordata > Mammalia > Primates > Cercopithecidae > Theropithecus > Theropithecus gelada. The sequence continues at coordinate 94,890,916 of NC_037679.1, read as the reverse complement.
GATGAAAAGAGCCTATACACTTCCCAGAGCAGAAACTTGACTTTATTTACTATTGTATTACCAGTTCATAGGAATGCCTGGCATGAAATAAATTCTCACCAAATATGTGTTGTATACATGAATTGATTGCGTAAGATTTTGAATTCTTTCCATCCGTAGACATGAAAATTTTAAAAAGATCCTAGTGATCCCTTCGATTATTTCTTGTTCCAATCATCAGAATTATCCCAATGAATGTGTCTCTGAGACATTCCACAGAGAACATATTTACCTAACCTTAAAATATTCAAGTTTCTCAGGGAGTATTGCTAAAATGCCAAAAAGGAAGTCATTCAAATACCACCGAGCATGAAGATATTGGAGACCTAAAAATGAATAACGGCACAAGAAGAAATACAAGTAATAAGGACCTTTGTGTTTCGAGATCTGCAGACCAGACAGGTATGTCTCAAGGCTTTGGCTTATCCTTGTTTTAATCTTTTGGACTCTCTAAATGTTGAGCATTTTTGAACAGGTATGCAATAGATTAAACTAACATGTAAAGGTTTGGTATAAATCTACTTTTTATTCAAAACTTGATTTAGATTTTTTTTTCTTTTTCTTTTTTTTTTTTTTTGAGACAGTATCACTCTGTCACGCAGATATCTTTAAACTTGTTGCAGTGGGAGAAAAATTGTAAAACAACATAAGAAATAGGCTCTTCCCTCTAGGAATTTAAAATCAAGTTGATACATACAAATACGGAAAATTAGTTGTTATTAAAAAGCAGTATGTAAATAGCCATTCTTGCTTGTCACTTATTTATTCTTCTTTTTCTGAAATACGGACTGGATAAAAGTCAATATTTTAAAAGTTATTCGTTATGATTTTAAGCTTAGACTTTTAAGCTTAGAAATTCCAGTCATACAGAATTTTGATAACATTACCTTCTATTTTTAAATGTTTAAGTTGAACTTTTAAATACTTAACTGATAATTTTGACATTTATTTTATTGTATGAGATGATATATTATGACTTTCCAGATAAATGCATAATTATTATAAAAGGATTTTTTCTAATCTGCTAGTTCATATTGCCTCCTTTATCATATGTGAAAATTTTACATACTTTATGTTCTACTGATTGACACTCTCTTCATTTGGCTTATCTGTCTGTTTCACAGGTATACGTCCCAAACCAATAGAGATATTGTAGCTTTGTCTTGTATTTTATTGTCTCCCTATCTCTAATGTCTGTCATTGTGTTGGGTATCATTGCAATAACACCTTAGAAAAGTTAAGGCGGCTTTGGTAGGTAAACATGGAATCATATACATGTCATTAAACATTAATTAAAGTAGGGTATAAATACTGTATATTGAGCTATAATATATTTATTTCCTATTCCTTTTTTTAACAGAGGTACAATTCAAAAACTTGAACCTTTAAAAGTAAACAATTTCATGATGTTTAGAACCTTCAAACATTGTGCAACTACCGTGTTTATCTAGTTGAAAAACTTTTCCCAAAAATAAATCCCTTACATACCCAATAAGCAAATCACTCTCCATTCCCCCCGCATTTAGTCTCTGACAACTACAAATCTTCTTTCAGTCTATACGGATTTACCTATTCTGGATTTTCATGTAGTAGAATCACACAATATTTGGCCTTGGGCTTCTTTCACTTAGCATAATGTTTTTAAAGTTCATCCACATTTTATTCTTTTTTATGGGTGAATAATAGTTCATTGTGTGTATATATCTGTAAATATAGAAACATACATATTTATATGTATCTCTATATCTATAAATATTGATAGTCATATGTATATCTGTAAATATAGATATGCACAATGTTTGTGTGTGCAGAGCTTAAAGGTCAGTCCGATGTGAGATCTTAGGACCTTTTCAGGTGATTTCTGAGCATGCACCCAGCCCAAGGCTTGTGCCTGGCCTTCCAGATTTTCAGGATTATGTGGGAGCTTTTCAAAGTCCTTATTACTGAAACAGCTCATCCCCCAGCTTTTCCTCTCAAGCTTTTCAGTTAGTCCTGTTGTTTGTTCCAACTATTGTACGTTGCCTCATGTGACAAAAGCTAACACATTTAACTTAATTTTTACAAATATCCTTTGGTAGCCTCATGGCAGATATCTAAGTCTTCTTTACTGGCAGTGATATCTACTGCTAAAACAATTCAAGAGTCCATAGATGCTCTGGATTTCATGGAAACTCATGAAAGACAAACTCAGTTACTGTTGTCTGCTAATTCTACAAATAACACCTCACCTGACTTGAATCAAAATCACCACTGAGAGCAAGGCCATCTCTTTGCTAGGCCAAACACACAACTTACAGCCAGGCCCCTGGGCCAGGGCGAGCCCTGAGAAAAAGAGAGTTTATATTGGACCCCAAAAGACACGTGGGTCCCAGGTTGGATAATCTCTGGTAGAATGATGAAACAATTGCAATACTTACTAGGGTTGGAGGACAACAGTGCCAGGCTTCTCCCTAGCTTCTAGAGGCAATCTTTCCTTCTGCACCTCCTTCTGTATCCATGAGTAGCAGGATCTCGCTCCCACATAGGGATATGGTGGGCATGAAAGCAGGCCTCTTCTAATAGATATTCACTCTTTTATCAAATTAATTGAGGTTGAATCTCCAAAAAATAATCAACTTTGACTGGCTCTGACTGACTTTTAGACATGAATTCCCCAATTCCTCTTATTCCAGGAAGCACTCATAAATTAAAGTGATTTTTCTGGGAGGTGAATAGCTTTGAGGAAGGGTAAATTAAAGAGGCAATTCCCTGCTCAAATATTAAATTTGGTCCCATTTTGCTGAAAGATGCTTTCATCCTGGTTGTCCCTCAAGACGGTTCCTTTGATCATCCTTGAAATGGACCTTCTCAGTCAGCACGTGATCTCATGGAAAGCTTTTACACTATTGGCGGGCACCACATAGTGGAAAACAGTTAATCTTCCCCACCAGTGTGAGTGGTAAATACTCCAAGATACCAAGCAAGGCAAAGCACTGCAAGATTGTGGTCTGTTATAGCTGACTTTGTCAAAGGAATTCTATTCTTTACCATGTTGCCTTTTAACTTCCTGGTATGGCCTATGTGTAAAGCCACTACTAGAGAGTGAAGGCTAACTATAGACTACAGAGAGTTAAGAAAAATTATTCCTTTTATTAGAGCACCTTTATTGGATAATTGCTTTAATGAATGACCTTCAAAACATAGGTAAATGGTTTGGGAACAGACTTAGCTAACATGTTCTATTTAGTAAAAATTTTTCAGGAGAATCAATCACAATTTGCCTTCACATTTACTTGGTTGCTGTGGACTGAATTGTACCCTCCCCTTAATTCATATATTGAAACTCTAACCCCCGATGTGATGGGATTTGGAGATGCGGTCTTTAGGAAGTAATTAGATTTAGATGAGGTCATGTGGATATGTCTTACTTAGTTTGGGGTGCCACAGCAAATTACCATAAGCTAGGTTGCTTATAAACAACAGATATTTATTCCTCACAGTACTAAAGACTGGAAGTCTGAGATTACGGTGCCAGCATGGTTGGGTTCTGGTGAGGGCCCTCTTCTCTGTTGCAGACTGCCAGCTTCTCATTGAAATCTCTCATGGCAGAAAGCAGAATGACTCAAGTTATCTCAGGACTCTTACAAGTACTAATCCCATTCTGATCTTCATCTGTTCTTAGCTCCCAAATGCCCACCTCCTAATACCACCATATTGGGAGGTAGGATTTCAGCATATGAATTTTGGGGTATGCAAATATTCAGTTCATAAAGTTTTACCTCTGAATTCCCAAAATTCATGTCCTTCTAACGTGTCAAATGGAAAATGTACAACATTGTGGGTGTATTAAAAGCCACTGCATTTGCACTTTAAGATGGTCAAAATGGTGAATTTTATGTTACGTGAAGAAAAATAGTCATGGTAAGAAATAAATAAAAATAGAGAGATTGTAATGGGTCATAAGTTAAAATAGTTATATTGGTCTTTATTTATATTTTTATATATATCTCACTTTTTCTCAATATGATGTCAAAAATCTCAATATTTCCATTTAATTTAATTTTCCTTAATATTAACTTAGGAAAATCAAAGAACTACATAATATTGCAGTTATTAAGAGGTTGAAAATAAAGAAGTTGAAAATAAAGTGTTATCTTTCTTGGCATAATTTAATCATTTAATTATTAATTACTTAATATTAAGAGGGAGAAGGGGATACACATACAAAACTACAAGGAGAGTCATTTGAAAACTTTGTGTGGTTTTTATTTGCATTTCCTCTAATGATCAGTGATGTGAACCACGATGAGGTACTAACTCATATCAGTCAGAATGTCTATTATTAGAAAGTCAAAAAATAACATGCTGGCGAGGGTGTGGAGAAAAAGGAATGCTTATACACTGGCGGTGGAAGTATAAATTTGTTCAGACTGTGTGGCAATTCCTCAAAGATCTAAAGACAGAAATACCATTCAAATTCAACCTAGCAATCCCATTACTGGGTATATACCCAAAGGAATGTAAATCATTCTATTGTAAAGACACATGTATGTGTCTGCTCATTGCAGCACTATTCACTATAGAAAAATCAGTCTAAATGCACATCAATAGTAGACTGGATAAAGAAAATGTACATATACACCATGGAATACTATGCAGCCATAAAAAAGAATGATATCATGTTCTTTGCAGAGACATGGATGGGGTTGGAGGCTATTATCCTTAGCAAACTAATGCAGGAACAGAAAGCCAAACATCGCATGTTCTCACTTATAAGTGGGAGCAAAATGATGAGAACACATGGACACATGGAGGGAAAAAACACACACACTGGGGCCTACTTGAAGGTGAAGGATGGGAGGAGGGAGAGGATCAGAACGAATAACTAATGGGTACTGGGTGCTACCTGGATGTTGAAATAATCTGTACATCAAACCTCCATGACACAAATTTACCTATGTAACAAATCTGCACGTGTACCCCTGAACTTAAAAGTTAAAAAAAAAACTTTGTGTGGATAAATTCTAAGTAACACAAATTACATTTTATCTAATCTCTCAAATAGCTATTTTATTTTGTTCATGCTATTTTTGTCAATATAATAGATCTTGGCATCAAAATTCCCATTATGTCTAGGTTTTGCTTCATCTCATTAAATTAATTGTCTTAACTTCCAAGGACCATCATTTGTGTTTTGGCCATCTTTTATGTCTGGACAATTTGCTATGAGTGATTTTATTGTAGCTCAACTCTTATTTTTACAATATATAAGTGTTGTTCTTACTGCCAATTTTCAGAGATGCATATGTACTTTAATTTCATTTTGTTTTCTACATTTCTCTGTAGTACTATGCCAATCAGAATGGCTCAAATACCAAGGGAAGTGTTATTGGTTTTCTAATGAGATGAAAAGTTGGAGTGACAGTTATGTGTATTGTTTGGAAAGAAAATCTCATCTACTAATCATACAGGACGAACTTGAAATGGTAATTGGTCTAGTATCAGGTAAAATTGGTCTAGATCTATTATGGCATCTTTGCAGTTGAAAATGGCTTTCCTTAAATATCTTTCCGTCTTTGCATTAAATCATCATTTACTTTGATTATGGAGTTTTGGGCACTGTCTTAAATTTTGTATTCCAAGCAAGGGCCTCACTTCTCATGCTGGATCTGGCCCAAATTTGTATATTCAACTTGCAATTGCGTGTGTGTGTAACATATATATGATATAACGTGTGTATAAGTAAGATATGAATTGATTATCATAAGAATCCCCATGCAGAGTGCTCTTTTGCAATAAAATTTAAAATCTTCAGTGTGTCTGAATTGCTGAAATATTTTGTTTATTTAGTCCCTCATTGTCCATATTTTAGGCTTTTATACAGAAAAACCTAAGACAATCAAACTACGTATGGATGGGGCTTAACTTTACCTCCTTGAAAATGACATGGACTTGGGTGGATGGTTCTCCACTAGATCCAAAGATGTGAGTCAGTCTTAAAAGGCAATCTGATTTATTGTCTGTTGCAGAATATGTCTCCTCCAGGTTCACCAAATTCAACTCTGAAATAGTTACTGGTACTACAGAATTCAAAAGAATGAAAATTAATTTAGTATTTACAGGAGTAATGATGGATATTTTGATTTTATTTTTAAAGAAAAAGGATTTGAAAAAGGTAGTTTATGATTTTAAAATTTCTCACACTTTATATAGAAAAGTAGCTTGCATCAATGCGGTCTCCTGTTTTTAAAGTTCTCAATGCTTTCTTTAGCCATCTTCAGTAATAAAATAAAACCAATGTGCATTTTTTTGTGTTATGTGATTATCACAATGTTAAAATATAAACAATATATACAACATAGAACAAGATTATCCAAAAGTCTCTGAACAAATGCATGGAATTATTGATTTTAAAAGTTCTGTCAATATTTTTGTGTGCATTATTTTATAATAAAATATTTAATTAAAAATATAATCAGTAAAACAGGTAAATTCAAAATCCTATTCCTATGTTAGTAGGCTTGATAATGGTCCCCAGAGATGTCCACATTCTAATCCCAAAATGCTGTGAATATGTCATTTTATATGGCAAAAGAGCCTTTGCAGGTATGATTAAATGAGGAATCTCGAGATAGGAATGTCATGCTGGATTATCTGGGTGGTCCCAATTAAATCCCTTAGAAGAGGGAGGAAGCAGAATTAGAGTCATATTGGGAGATATGAAGTGGAATGCAGAGATTCACATGATGTGAAAGCACCCCTGTGGGCCAAGGCACGCAAGTGGCCTCGGATTCCTCCCTAGTACATCCAGAAGGTGACTCTGGAGACATTTTGATCTTAGTCCCGTAGGGCAATCTTGGGCTTCTGATACTCATAAGTGCAAGATAACAAATTAACCTTGTTTTAGGCCACTAAGTTTGTGGTAATTTGTCATGGTAGTGATAGAAAAATAGTACATTATAGTAACCAACTTAATGGTGCTATTATTTTCCCCTTATTTCTATTTCATCATTAAATATTAAATATTTTCTATCTGACTGCACTAAATCAATATAAAAAGTGAATAAAAACATTATTTGGATTGAAGGATAAAATTATGGATGTGTGTCATCTGAGAGCAGAGTTGTGTCACTGAACATGACATGAAGTTGCCAAACTTTGTTTTGTCCTCTTGCCACATCCATTCAACACTACCCTTTAGGGTTGAGTTTTAACTCTAGATCATGCTTGGAGATTTTTGTCCATAATATATTCAATACAAAATTTAAATCTAAACTTGGACAAAGTGTATTTTCTAATATGAAAATTCAATACTTACTTGCCCTTATCAATTTGGAAGCGTTGAAGATCACGTGCACCTTTTCCAAGATTCTTTCTTGAACTTTTTCCACAGGTCAAACAAATTTATCAGAATGTATCACTAACACTACATTGTTTTATATATAAATTTGTTTTTTTTTTTTTTTTTTTTTTTTTTTTTTTTTTTTTTTTTTTTTTTGAGACTGAGTCTGGCTCTGTCGCCCAGGCTGGAGTGCGGTGGCCGGATCTCCGCTCACTGCAAGCTCCGCCTCCCGGGTTCACGCCATTCTCCTGCCTCAGCCTCCCGAGTAGCTGGGACCACAGGCGCCCGCCACTTCGCCCGGCTAGTTTTTTGTATTTTTTAGTAGAGACGGGGTTTCACCGTGTCAGCCAGGATGGTCTCGATCTCCTGACCTCGTGATCCGCCCGTCTCGGCCTCCCAAAGTGCTGGGATTACAGGCTTGAGCCACCGCGCCCGGCCATAAATTTGTTAATATTTTTAATCTGTTACATTATAAGTAAATAGTGCAATAAGTATGGAATTTATTATTTAGGTCATACATAGGTCGCTTTGTGTATTGAGTTTTTTACAAACATCAGTTCATATAAATGCTAAACAATATCATGAAGTATTATTATCATCATCCTTATACAATTAGATATAAGAAGGAAAGAGAGGTTAAGTGAGCTGTCCAAATGGAGTTAATCTTATTTTTAATGTAACTGAACTACATGGGGCAAGAGAAGGAATACTAGAATGGGAATGTGGAGGGAAATTTATTCTCATCTCTGTTAGTTGCAGACTCTCTGGCAACTCTTGACCAACCACAGCTAACAAGGCTAAGTTACAGAGTTACTGTAATCATTAGTGAACTCAAGTATGTAAAAATAGTTTGAAATTTTGAATTACTTTTTTATTTAAAAGAGGATATTAGCAGAAGGCACAAATGGATGTCTTCAGCAACAGTGCTTAACAAAGTATTCATTCTCTCTTCCCCAGATTCTTCATAAAGGGACCAGCTAAAGAAAACAGCTGCGCTGCCATTAAGGAAAGCAAAATTTACTCTGAAACCTGCAGCAGTGTTTTCAAATGGATTTGTCAGTATTAGAGTTTGACAAAATTCACAGTGAAATAATCAGTGATCACTATATTTGGCCTATTAGTTTCTAATATTAATCTCCAGTTGTAGGATTTTAAAGTGCAATTAAATGCCAAAATCTCTCTTTACCCTCTGTCATTGACACTGGTCTAGCCTCAGAGTAACCCGTTAACAAACTAAAATGTATACTTCAAAATTTGTACTTGATAGTATAAACCAATGTGACTTCATGTGATCATATTCAGGATTTTTATTCATTGTTTATTTTATGCCAAATGTGATCAAATTATGCCTGCTTTTCTGTATCTTGCGTTTTAAATTCTTAATAATGTCCTAAGCAAAATTTCTTATTTCTAAGTGTTGAAATATAATGTGGATTTATACATTTTTTACCCTTTTATCAAAGAGAATTAACTTTGTTTCCAGGCTTTTGATACTCTGCACTCAGCTACAATAAACATCCTGAATGTTTTCTTAAATAGTAACACCTTTATTTCTATGATACAAGCCCTAAAAGTAGAATTTCTAGGTAAAAGTGTTAAATGTGTTCTTTTATATTTTGTACAATTTTTATATGTTGCACTTTTGTTTCCAAATTTGGAAGCTTTCAAACTTATAAGAAGATACTAGGTGCAGAAAAAGAACATACTGCTTTTCTTGAACCTCTTGAGAATTACTTGCCAAATTGATGCATTTTATTATAACATTTCATTTGTTATTGGATACTTTTTGTGTATTTCCTTCCGAAAAAGGGGCTTTTTCCTACATAACCACAATAAAATTATGAAAATCAGGAAATTTACACTGACATAGAACTATCATCTAATTCCCAAATTTCCTTCAAGGTTTGCTATTTGTCAAAATAATGTTTTAGAGTAAAAGCATCCAGCTTAGAATCAATGTCTACATCTGGTGACTATCATCTCTTTAGCCTCCTTCAATATGGAAGAGTGCGTGAGTCTTCCTTGACATTCATGACCTTGACACTTTTGAATACTACACATTGATTATTTCGTAAAATGTTCTTCAACTGAAATATTCTGATTGTTTCTCATGGTTAGATTCAAGTTTTATCTTCTTGGTAGAAATGGCATAGAAGTGATGTAGTGAAGCTTGGTCTCTGAATCCTTTCAGGTTGTACACAGTTTTATTTGTTCCATTATTGATTATATTTATTTCATTCACATGATTGATGTAATTTCTGCTTGAATTCACTGTAAAGTTATTATTTTCTCATTGTAATTAATGCATATTTTGGGGAAGTGACTGAGATGGCCTTAATATCCCCTTCAGCTTGGGGCTACATTCTTCTTTTTTTTTATACTTTCAGTTCTGGGATACATGTGCAGAATGTGCAGGTTTGTTACACAGGTATACACGTGCCATGGTGGTTTGCTGCATCCATCAACCTGTCATCTACATTAGTTATTTCTCCTAATGCTATCCCTCCAGATAACAAGAACTCAGAAATAATGTACAGAGTTATGATCTAATAACAGGTGTATTCTAGCTTTTTTACCCAGAAAGCTAACTTCTTTTCTACATTCATTATACAGAAATATCAGATTTTAAAGCCTCTTGAGGCTGGAAAGCCAAACCAAGACAAACTTTAGATTTTTTCTATAGTATTAAGGTCTTTGAAACTTCTAGGAAGTAACAGTTTTTATTTACTCATTATAAGGCTGTGAACCTTCAAAGTTAAGCATGTTATGTATATTGTTAAATATGACATTTTAGTCAAAGCCTTAGTAATGTAACCAATGTTTTTTAAATTGTATTCTACTATTAAGAGAGAGCAGAATTTTATTGGACTTACGGAAATAACTTTATGTAAATAACCATATTGTCATAAGAATACTAAAAAGTACATTTGAAATTTTGAAAGAATCAAGTAAGGAGGAAAAATGCCAAATGGTTTTATCTTTTTTCACAAAAGTATATTTTATCAAATTACCATAAATTATAGGTCACTCAAGAGAGAAAATTTCTTTACCCCTGAAAGATAAAACATTTGAGTAAAGGACCAACAACGTTTTAAATAAACATCATAAAAACATGATCAGTTATTGAATGTTATGTAATCAATTTTATTTCTGCTTGATCTTCATTAGTAATTTTATAAATCTACTATTTATTTTATTAGAGTTTTGGACATTTTTATTTAGTCTATTAATCTTAAATGTATCAGAAACCTATATCTATGAGTACTTGTGGGGGTCTTTTATGAATCTGATTATGAATGTTTTTAGAGAAGAATTTAAAACCGTAGAAGAAAACAATTAGAATAGTCATGGTTAAAAACCTGAGGAAAGTTTATAATTGACAAGAAAATTAAGTTCCTTGTATTATAGATGGCATTTAAAAATAACAGCCAGAATTATGACTGCTAGAATATTAGGTATTTATGAATTTACACACATTTTGAAAAATATTTATAACAATAATATATTTATAAATGTAACTAAAAGATGATCTACTATTACTTATTGTTTGACAATGTTTTCTACATGATTTATCTAATAAGCATAATTATTTAACATTTCTACAGGATGAGAGTTATATCTTTTAAGGCTTTTCAGGGACCCACCTGGAGAATCCCAAACGTGATTTTAGGTGAAAAAGATTTAATTTATGATTTCATTTTGAGGAAATTTATTAAAGATGTTAAAAGGCTCAAAACACTTGATCAGAGAGTGGGGCTTCAAGATGGCTGAGTACAGGTATCTGGCACCCGCCAGCTCCACAAAGAAGCAAAATGTCAAACAGATAATCACACTTTGAAGATAGCACCTGAGAGAGAACACAGTAGTTCAATAGCAAATTGATGGGAAACACCTAAGGTAATGAAGAAGAGGCAGTCTTCCTGGCCAAGGCTGGCTAGGAAGCCAGAGAGACTCTCCAGTGCAGAGAAAGAGTAAGTGAGAGATCCCCAGTGATCCACATTCCCAATATTAGACTCCTGGAATCCTTGCCATGGGAGAATCCAGTGATGGTTGCCGACCCTGAGACTCATATACAGAACTCTCTGGAGCTTCAGATATTGCTCCAGAGACAGATCTCAGCCTAGGTCCCGCATATTAACAGAGACCTAAGCAGCTGCAGTATAGCATAATTATGAGAGCTCAACTCCACCAGACTGCATCTCACCCATGGGCCTAACAGCCCCTCAATCTCCACATCCCTGAAACCCCACTGACACTCCCTCCCTACATCCAGCTGAAGGGCTGCAGTGGCACAACACTAGTGTGCTCTGCAGCACGGCAGTGTCCTCAACACTCTAGCACACAGTGTCCTACACACCAAGGAATTGGTGGCACAGTGCACTGGGGTGGCTGCCTTAAGACAAAGGGAGCCAAAATACATCTCACCAGAGCCTGATTCTCTCCTGGCTAGGGTTACTGCCATAACACTCACCCTGTCCTGCTAAGCCACAGGACTGCTTGCTCATTCGCATTTGCCCTGAAGACTGGATCTCCCCATTCCTGCTCTTGTTGCTTCCACTACGAGGGATCTGAAGCATACACTGCCCAGCCTCTTGTCTCCAGCTGCTACCATTGACAGCAACCCTGAACCCCCCAGCAATAGGGCTGAAATGCACTTATATGTGTCCTGAGGGCAAAGTTCCTCCTCCAACCTCTGCCACTGTTGCCATCAACCAAGTACTTAGCCAGGAACCTGGGAATAACCTTGTCCCTACTAACAATAGCCTGTACCCATGCACAGCAACAGGAGGCCTGAGGAACGGGCTGCCTGGCCTGGCAGTGCTCTGCTCAGTGCCTGAGCATGCCATTCAGGGGCCTGTGAATCATTACAACCTGGTCATCATTCTTGGTTCCTGTACACTCCCCTGGCAGCCCGAGGATGGAACTGCCCAGCCTGCCACTACCACCATAGCTGGCACCCACTCATATGTACTTCTTGGGGTCCTGGGGAATGGCCCACCAGCTTATTGCAGCGATTTTTGTAAAAAAATTATTATTATTATTATTTTGAGACAGAGTTTGGCACTTATTGCCCAGGCCGGAGTGCAATGATTTGATCTCGGGTCACTGCAACCTCTGCCTCCTGGGTTCAAGCAGTTCTCCTGCCTCAGCTTCCTGAGTAGCTGGGATTACAGGCATGTGCCACCAAGCCTGGCTAATTGTGTATTTTTAGTAAAGACGGGGTTTCTCCATGTTGGTCAGGCTGGTCTCAAATGCCCGATCTCGGGTGATCTGCCCGTCTCAAACTCTCAAAGTGCGGGGATTACAGGCGTGAGCCACTGTGCCCGGCCTTTTGCACCATTTATAACCCAATAAAGGCCACTTGGAGGCCAGAGGATTACTCCACCACTGCTGGAATGATCTCATAATTGCCCATGCCATGCACACTGCTTAAGGATCAAAGACTTGCCCACCCACCTGGCTCACAGCTGCCACTTCAGGAATTCAACAAAACCAGCTGGAGGACCAAAAATTGGCCCAATTCATCTGGCTAACACCAGATGCTGACCTGGGACCCAAAGACAGGCATGATTGGCCCACTGCTGCCACCACTGGGGTCTGAGGACTGGCCCACCTGGCATCCTTGTCCCCAGAAAAACCTCACCACAGCCTCCACTAACAATCACACCCTAAGTCAATGTGGAAACCACAGACACTTTAGATGCTGCTTTCAACAAAGAAATCATATGGAGACTGCAGTACTGCATGCACTCAGAATCAAAGCCAAAGTGCCCTACCTAACCGAGACCATAAATAAATACACCTTCAAAAAGTTCTTCACCTACAAAAGCCAGACCAAAATATTGGAAGGAGCTATTGTTACATCAGATACACAAATATTAATGTAAAAGCACAAGAAACGTGAACAAACAAGGAAATGTGAAACCTCCAAAGAAACACGATAATTCTCCAGCAACAGACACAACTGAAAAAGAAATATATGATTGCCAGAAAAAGAATTCACAATAATGATATTAAAGTAGTGCAGTTAGATACAAGATAATATGGATTTTAAAATACAAATAAATAAAAACAAATTCAGGGTATAAATGAGAAATTCACCAAAGAGAATTTCGTAAAAGAAAACCAAGCATAAATCCTGGAACTGAATAATTCACTGAATGACATTAAAAAAAATTCAAGAATTCAACAATAAACTAGATAAAGCAGAACAAAAGAATTTGATGACTTTAAGATAAGTCTTTTGAAATAGCCCAGTTAGGACACAGAACAAGGCAAAAAAATAAAAAATAATGAACAAAGCCTATATGACATATGGAGCAACATTAAGTGACTGAATATTTAAATGTTTGGTGTTCCAGAAGGCGAAGAGCATACCAAATGAATAGAAAAGTTATTTAACAAAATAATAGCTTAAAATTTACTTAGTCTAGCAAAAGATTTAGACAGTGAGGTATAGGAAATTCATAGACACCCCCAAAGATACAACTTGAAAATATTTTCCCCATGGCATATTATAATCAACTCTGAAAAGTCAAAGATAAAGGGAATTCTAAAAACAGCAAGAGAAAAGCAGCTAGCTACTTATAAGGGAACACCCATCAGACTACAGCAGAATTCTCAGCAGAAGCAGAAACCTTACTGATCAAGAGAGAGTGGAATGATATATTCAAAGTGCTAAGAGAAAGAAAACCACCAGTGAAGAATATTTTATTGAACAAAGTTCTTTGCAAATGAAGTAGAAATAACATTTTTTTCCAGACAAGCAAAAATGTTGGAAAATCCTCATCACTAGACTAACCCTACAAAATATGCTTAAGGAGATCTTACAACTGGAAGCAAAAGGATGATAGTTACCACCAAGAAAACACACAACATTATAAAATTAGCTGGCATTGCAAAGACACAATGAGAAAGAAAACCACCAATCCACAATGATAAATAAGAAGAGAGAATAAAACAAACAAATGACACACAAAACAACCAGAAAACAATTAACAAAATGAAAGGAATAACTCCTCACGTATCAATAATAACCTTGAATGTAAACAGACAAACCTTTCCACTTAGAATATATAGACTGGCTGTATGGATTTGTAAAATGACCTAACTGTAGGCTACTTATAAGAAATTTACCTCATTTATAAAGACACATATAGACTGACAGTAAAAGGATGGTAAAAAAGAATCTATGCCAATGAAAACCAAAAGTGAGAAGGAATTGCTTTATTTGCATCAGATGAAAACAAACTTTTAGTCAAAAATAGTAAAAAGAGACAAAGAAGATTCCTATATAATAATAAAAGGATCAAAATAAATACAAATATAGGGCCAAGCTCAGTGGCTCACTCCTGTAATCCCAGCACTTTGGGAGGCTGAGACAGGTGGATCACTTGAGGTTAGGAGTTTGAGACCAGCCTGGTCAACATGGTGAAACCCTGATTCTACTAAAAATACAAAAAAAAAAGAAAAAAGAAAAGAAAAGGAAAAAAAAAAGCCAGGATTACAGCATGCCTGTAATTCCACTTACTTAGGAGGCTGAGGCAGGAGAATCACTTGAACCTGGGAGATGGAGGTTGCAGTGAGCTGAGATCGCGTCACTGCACACCAGCCTGGGCAACAGATGGAGACTTCATCTCAAAAAAAAAAAAATATATATATATATATATATATATATATACACACACACACACACACATATATATGCGCACCGAACATGGAGTCCTCAGATACATGAAGCAAATATTATTAGATCTAATGGGAGAGATTAGATGCCAATACAAAAACAATTGGAACTTCAATACCCTATTCTCAGCATTGGACAGATTATCTAGTCAAAAAATTAGCAAAGAAACATTGGATTTGAAGAATACTTTAGACCAAATGGACCTAACAGATATTTACAGAACATTTTACTCAACAGTTGGGGAAGACATATTCTTCTCATCAGCCCATAAAGCATTCTCCGGGATGGAACATATGTTAGGCCGCAAAACAAATCTCAAAAAATATTTAAAACTCAAAATTTTATGAAGTGTGTTCTGAGATCACATGAAATAAAACTAGAAATAATAAAAAGTAAAATAATAAAAAACAAAAAAATAATAAAAAATAAAAAATAATTATTTTTTAATTGAAAAAAGGAAACACTTCACTAATTTGTAGGTCATTCTTGCCCAGGGCTCTTGCTAATCTCTGTATTGTTCCAACTTTAGTATAAGTGCTGCTGAAGCAAACACAAGAAGAACTTTAAAAACCGTACAAACAGCCGTGCGCAGTAGCTCATGCCTGTAGTCCCATCACTTTGGGAGGCCGAGGCGGGCGGATCATGAGGTCAGGAGATCGAGACCATCCTGGACAAGATGGTGAAACCCGTCTCCTGTCTCCACTAAAAATACATAAATTACCTGGGCATGGTGGCGCGCGGGTGTAGTCAGAGCTACTCAGGAGGCTAAGGCAGGAGAATCGCTTGAACCTGGGAGGCGGATGTTGCTGTGAGCCGAGATCGCACCACTGCACTCCAGCCTGGGCGACAGAGCGAGACTGTCTTGAAAAAAAATCACAAACCAAAACAAAAAGTACAAACACATGCACATTAAGTAACATGCTCCTGAATGATCACTGGGTCAATGAAGAAATTTAGAAGAAAACTTTTAAAAAAATTCTTGAAAATAATGAAAATGAAAACACAACATACCAGAACCTACTGGTTCAGGAAAAGCGGTAGTAAGAGGGAAGTTTATTGCAATAAGTGCTTTCATCAAAAAGTAGAAAAATTTCAAATAAACAATCTAACAATGCACCTTAAGAGATTAGAAAAGTGAGAACAAACCAAACCCAAATATAGTAAAAGGAATGAGATAATAAAGATCAAAAAGAACTAAATAAAAAAGAGACTAGGGAAACAACGATACAGAGAATCAACAAAACAAAAAGTTGATTTTTGGAGAAGATAAACAAAATTGATAAACTAATTGATAAATTAGCTAGAATAACCAAGAAAAAAGAGAGAAGATCTAAATAAACGAAAATCAGACACAAAAATAGGAAACATTACAACTTATATCACAGAAATACAAACTATCATTAGAGAGTATTATGAACAACTATATGTTAACAAACTGGAAAGCCTAGAAAAGTGGATAAAGTCCTGGACTCAAACAACCTCCCAAGATGGAATCAGGAAGAACTGGAAAACCTAATTAAAGAAATAACAAGTAGCAAGATAGAATTAGTAATAAAAAGTCTTCCAACAAAGAAAAACCCAGGACTGGATGGCTTCACTGCTGAATTATACCAAATATTTAAAGAAGAACTAACACTAATTCTTCTCAAAAGTATTCCAAAAAAATTGAAAGGCAAGTAATTATTTCTGACTCATTCTATGAGGTATGTCTATAACTGCAAATCCAGACAAGGCCAAAAATAAGAAAGAGAGAGAAAAGTGTAAGTTAGTATCCCTGATGAACCATAGACAAAAATATCCCCAACAAACTACTAGCCAATCAAATTCTAGAGCATATCAAAATAATAATGCAATATGATCAACTGAGATTTATCCCAGGATGCAATGATGGTTTGACATACATAAATCAATAAATGTAATACTTCACTTTAACAGAATGAAGGACAAAAACCATATTATTATCTCAACAGACATACCAAAAAAAAAAAAAATAGCATTTGATAAAATTCAACATCCCTTCGTGGTAAAAACTCTCATCAAACTAGATATAGAAAGAATATACTTCAACACAATAAAGGCCATGTATAACTAATTCACAGCTGAAATCATAATGAATCAGGAAAAGCTGAAAGCATTTCCTCTAAGAACTAAAACAAGACAAAGACGCCCACTTTAGCCATGCATATTCAACATAGTACTGGAAGCCCTAACTAGTGCATTTAAGTAAGAGACAAAAACAAAAAGGCATCCAAATTGGAAAAGAGAAAGTCAAATTGTCCCTCTTTACAGATGATACAATATTATAAATAAAAACCTATACAACTCAATAAAAAAACCTCTTCAATCTGATAAATAAATTCAGTAAAATTCCAGAATATACAACCAACATACCAGTATCAGTGGCATTTGTATACACCAAAAATGAACTATCTGAAAAGAAATTTAAAAAGATATCCCATTTACAATAGCTGCAAAAAAAAAAAAAAAATTAGGAATAAATCTAACCTAGGAGGTCAAGGAGTTCTACAAGGAAAACTACAAAACACTGATGAAAGAATTTGAAGATTACCCAAACAAATGAAAATACATCTCATGCTCATAGACTGGAAGAACTAATATTGTTAAAATGACCCTACACCTGAAAGCATATCACAGATTCAATGCAATCACTATCAAAATATCAGTGTAATTTTTCAAGAAAATAGAAAAAACAGTCCTAGAATTTGTATGGAACCAAAAAGGAGCCTGAATAGCAAAAGGAATCTTAAGCAAGAAGCACAAAGCTGGAGACACAGAACTACTGATCTTCAAAATATATTACAAGGATATAGTAACAGAAATCACATGGTATTGACATAAAAACAGACACATAGACCAATGGAACAGCATAAAGAATCCAGAAATAAATTCATTTTTTATACAGTCAACTGATTTTTGACAAAGATGTCAAAAACATATATTGGGGAATAAACAGACTATTCAATAAATAGTGCTGGGAAAACTAGATATCTGCATGCAGAAAAATGAAACTACACCTGTATCTCATCATATGTGAAAAATAAGCCCCAAATAGATTAAACACTTACACGTAAGACCTACAACTTTAAAATGGCTAAAAGAAAACATTGAAGAAACACTCGAGGGCATTGGTTTAGGCAAAGATTTTATGGCTAAGACCTCGAAAGCAAAGGCAACAAAACCAAATATGTTTAAATGGAATTATATTAAACTAATTTTTTTTTTTCACAGCAAAGGAATCAATCAGTAAAGAGACAACCTGTAGAATGGGAGAAAATATTTGCAGACTATTCACCTCACAAGGGACTTATAGAATATAAAAGAAACTCAAGAAACTCAACAGCAAAAAGCATGTACTCACATTACAAAACAGCGAAGGACACGAATAGACATTTCTCAAAAGACGACAAACAAATGGCCAACAGGTATGTAAAAAAATGCTCAACATCACTAGTCATCAGAGAAATGCAAACTAAAACCACAATGAGATATCATCTTACCCCATTTAGAAAGCTTTTTATTAAAAAGCCAAAAAATAACACCAGCTGGTGAGGATGTGCAGAAAAAGGATCTCATATAAACTGTTGGTGGGAATGTAAATTATTGCAGACATTATGGAAAACAGTATGGAGATTTTTCAAAAAATTAAAAAATGGGACTGCCATACAATCCAGCAATCCCACTATTTGGTATTTATCCAAAGGGAAGAATCAGTATAATAAAGGGATACGTACAGCTCCTTGTTCATTTTGACACTATTCATAATAGCCAGGATAGAGGATAACCTAAGTCTCCGGCAATGAATGAATGGATAAAGAAAATGTACTGTATATACACAATGAAGTAATATTCAGCCATGAAAAAGAATTAAATTATGTCTTTTGCAGGGACATAAATGGAACTAGAGGTCATTATGGTAAAATAAGCCAGGCACAGAAAAACAAATATTTTATGTTCTCACTCAAATGTGGAATCTAAAAAGTTGATACAATGGAGGTGGAGAGTAGAATGATTGTTACCAGAGGCTGGGAATCATGTGTTGGGCATAGAGGATGAAGAGACAGCGTTTAATGAGTACAACTATATAATCAGATAGAAGAAATAAGTTCTAATGTTCTATAGCATAGTAGGTCGACTATGGTTAACAACAGTGTATTGTATATTTCGTTATATCTAAAAGTGAGGACTTGACATGCTCTCAACACATAGGAATAATGAACATCGAAGGGGATGGATATCCCAAATACCCTAACTTAATCATTATATGTTCTACTCATCTAACAAAATATCACATGCATCTCATAAATGTGTATAAATATTACGTATCAATTTAAAAACCACTTGATAAAAGCAGAAGCACAGGTCACTGTAAAATATTAATTTATTTAATCAGAGTGATAATCAAAAGACTTCAACAACAATAGAGAAAGTTACACGGATGCAAAAATCTTAATCATTTTAAAGCTCAGTTTTTTAAGTAATTACAAACCTAATAAAGACAACACAAAATTTATTTTGATGAAACATAAAATCTTTTTATTTTAAACCAACTACTAAAAGGGTAAAGTAATATCTTTTGCAGTGTAATTGTTTCTCCTTATAGAATGTTCATTTAGATAATTTGGAAGTTGAACCTGATGAAAAGGACACTTGAATTTAATCAGACACAGGGACAATGTGTCTAACATTATAAGTGCAACAATTAGATATATCAAGAAAAGCAAAGAGTACAAAATCAAATTATATTGAAGGAAAACACTGCTTTTCTAGGCCTTCATGGTAAGTATTTTACTGTCAGGACATAACAGCAGAGGTAGAACCAGAGGAAAAGAGTTACTGGAGTGGACAACAAAACAAAAAGGCCTTCTGAAGGTTCTCGATGGTATTAAAACCCAAGGTAGTGATGTATGCCTGCAAATCACGTGCAGTGAGATACAGCAAAACTTGAACCACTGAGATATGAATCTGAGAAATTTGGAAATGAAAATTTTGTTTCAAGAAGTGAAATTATTATGTAAATGAATAGGAGAGCATGTTCAGCCTGTAACTAGGGAAATTAAATAGACCTCCAGGAAAAAAATGGCTGAAACAGATACTGTGGTTTAGAATAAGGCTGGTAAAGACACAGATTTTGTGATTATAAATCAAACCTCTTGCAATTTTATGAACAGCATATACATGTTTTAAGAAAACCTTGTAGTTTCAAATATTGAGGATCAGATTCTGGTCAAGTATCAATGCACCCTTGATACCAATATTTACTTTTTAGAAAAACACATAAGTATATTTTTCTCAATCTCACCACATAAAACCTCTTTTATAAGACCCATCTTTTTTTTTTTTTGAGACAGAGTCTTGCTCTGTCTCCCAGGCTGGAGTGAAGTGACCTGATCTCGGCTCACTACAACCTCCGCCTCCCAGGTTCAAGCAATTCTCCTGCCTCAGCCTCCTGAGTAGCTGGGACTACAGGCATCCACCACCACCCCCAGCTAATTTTTGTATTTTTAGTAGAGATGGGGTTTCACCATATTGGCCAGGCTGGTCTCGAACTCCTGACCTTGTGATCTGTCCGCCTCAGCCTCCCAAAGTGCTAGGATCATAGGCATGAGCCACTGCGCCCGGCCAAGACCCATTTTTTGTAACTCTTCTTTAACTTGCTTAGACCTTCTATAATTTTTTTTAAACCTCCGGTCTTAGTCTTATAATTTTTGGTTTTATTTTTTCTTTTGGGAAAACCAACCATTTTATCTTAGGAAAGAAAATTATTATGTGAGATTTTTTTCACACACAATTACCCTTTAAAATTTATATTTTGATTGAAAACCTATATATTATTAGTCTTTTTATAAGATTTAAGATGCTAGAAGGAGCTTATTTAACAATTTGTTTTAATTTTTTAACTTGAGTATTAACCAGACATTTAATGAGTACCTAATATTTAACTTAATGTAAGGTAACTTTAAAATTTTAAGTTATATGAAAACTTCATTTATAAACATTTATTTTATCAATAATTATCTAATTTATTTATTAACAATTATATCTGAATTACTTATGAAAATTCAGATATTAGAGCTACTCATTTAAAGTTTTCTTTATTGACCAATTTGTAGCTGGTTAATATCAGATGTTAATCTAAGAAGCTTGAAGTTAAATGCATGTACATCTCATCGTTAACCCAGAAGATATATTTGTATTAAATCATAATTAACTTTTAATTAAATATATTATTAATTTAATAATGGACATCAAACCATTATTTAATAATTTAATTTAAATAATATAAATTAATAATCTGATAAATTATTAATTTAATATAGATTTTTAAATTAATCTTATTTATTAAAAATTATTTATAAAAATAATATATCAAATATTATTTTGTTTTAAGTTGGGTTTATAGGTTTATGACTTTAAAATATCTAGTAGGGGCAAATATAAAACTGACCAGTTAACTCAGGCAAAAATGTATGCTGGCAATTTTGAAACCATTTCTAATGCTATTTTATTAACAAATTAAAAACAATCTATTTATTTGAGATTTAAATCAATCTCAAACTTTGAGATTAAGTTTATATAAACTAAAGAAAACATTTGCATAATTAAAATACATTTTATATGAGTGCCCATTTATCTAAATAAAAATTTTAAAGAAATTTCTGTCCAGCAACAGCATATTTTATCATTTAGACTTAATATATAATGTAACATATGTACGTTTGTAGAAACACTTCTAAACATATATATATATGTCTAGAGACCTTATAGCTTAGATTTTCGAATTTAGTCATAAAATAGTAAAGCATATTAACTCATCAGTTGATTAAAAACAATCGTATCTCAATCTTTTTTTCTTTTTTTGACAAAATGGGATAAGGCTAAACCTTAAGTTTTGTTTTCTTTTACTTTGACTTTGTCAATAAACAATTTTACAAAGGCCATGAACTAACTTTTGGGGAAAGACGGTTGAGTCAGTTACCAACATACTGGATCGGACAAGGAATAGTTAACTTTGAGAATGTGACTCAATTAAGTGAGGAGGCCCCCAGAAGATTTTAACAAGGTTCATACAGTGTTTTCTTGGTCTCAATTGCTTGTCTTTGGTCATAATAATGTTGCCATTCCTTTTAGTATAGGAAAAGTGTCTTTTACATGGGAATTTCACCTTTTGCTTTTAAGAAACAGCATAAAAGTAAAAATGATTTTCTTTTATATTTTCTGACTTTCAAGTGTTTTTACTTAAATAATCGGTATGCCAGAATATTTGAGGAGTTTGGAAAGAGTTTAGCTTAGAGAAAGATGAAGAGGAAAAATTGTAAGAGAAGAGGAAAGATCTGGAGAGGAAAGAGTCTCAGCTAGCCTTGAGATAGTATTTTGTAGTGACACAATCAATTGCGATATGAGGTTTATTTGGAGTGCATAATTTTATAGCCGTGGTCTTTTAGTTTAGATTTAAGAACACAGTGTTGAATGATCTCTGCAATGTTTGAACATGTTACCACTTAGAGTCACAAAAAATACCTTGGCATGCCTTTAAACTTTGAGAATCTGTTTGTAACTAAATTTATCTAGGTGATTTTGTTTAATGCCAAATACACAAAAGCCAGTTAAATGCAAGCACTGATTATAAAAAGGCCAAATAAACCCAAGACGGAAGATCAGCTGCCTTCTTCAATTGAAGGAAAAAATTAAAAATGCTTTTGGTGAGGCTTCAGCCTGAAAAGAGAAATCCCGTCACCCAGATGTCACAGCTGAGGTCTGCCAGGAGGAAAATAGTCCTCCCTAACAGAAGACCTTCCAACCAGAGGGAGAAAGAGGTCTCTGAAACAAGAAGAGGAAAGACTCCTCCTCATCTAAAATCCAAATAAAACAGAAGCAAACTAAAATTGGGAGGTCAGTCCAAGAGACTCACCAGGGAGAAATGAGGCAACCTGCAGCAATAGTGGGGTCACAGGAGTCAATAAGCCCCAGTGTGAGTACATCATGCCCTAGCCCAGTGGGCCAGTGTTTCTCCTTAAGCTGAGTCAGCTTTGGAACCCAGCTTGACACTAAGTAGGTCAAAATCCAAATAAAATATAGGGACAGATCTCTACATTTAAAATATTTTATTAGAGAGGTAAGAATTGTGATTTGGCCTAAATGCGAGGACCAGGGGTGTTTGGTTTGTCTAAAGAACAAAACGAAGGTTGGAGGTGTTATTAAAAAAAAAAAAAGTTACGTATTGGTTTGAAAGAAAGTTTATTGGCTCTAGTAAAGTTTTGAGGAGCTGGCACGTTCTGACTGGTGTGTGACAGTGGTGGGTAAAACCAGTCTTGCAGTCACAGTAGGTTGTTTTAATAGCTGTTAGATAAAATTGGTTTTAGGTAACAACAGGTAGTTTTAGCAACTAGGTTTGTAGAGAATTATATTTTTGAAGCAATGCTATGTGTCCTGAGTGCCTTTTCCCCCTGGATTGTCTACACTGTTTTAGTTGCATATGACAAGAATGACCCCATTTGTTTGATCAACTTGTACAGATCAAAGAAAGTTTAATTTTCTTTTGGGTAAAGCCAATTAGCAAACACATACGGTGTATGATCTCCTCCTCACCTTCACTCTTAAAGCCCCCACCCGCTTTGTTTTGACAGATTTTAGTTCAGACTGAGTCCTAGTCTCTTTTCCCTGTTGTAATCGTCTTGAATAAAATAGCCATTATCCATGTAACATTGTTCAGTGCCATTCTTGCTCTGTCAGGAGGTACTTCATCTTTCCATTTACATCTTTGTGGACTCCCAGTTTCACATTTTGTTCAATAGGCTATAATCTCCTATTCTGGTACTCAAATTGTTCCATATTGGGTCATGAAAGTCCTATCTAAGTGCCATGTCTATCCTTGATCCCTACAATTGTTTTCTGGTTTACAGCTTAAAAAAAAAAAGAAAAAGAAAGAAAGAAAGAGAGAGAGAGAGAGAAAGAAAGAGAGAGAGAGAGAGAAAGGAAGGAAGGAAGGAAGGAAGGAAGGAAGGAAGGAAGGAAGGAAGGAAGGAAGGAAGGAAGGAAGGAAGGAAAAGGAAAGAAAGAAAGAAAGAAAGAAAGAAAGAAAGAAAGAAAGAAAGAAAGAAAGAAAGNGAAAGAAAGAAAGAAAGAAAGAAAGAAAGAAAGAAAGAAAGAAAGAAAGAAAGAAAGAAAGAAAGAAAGAAAGAAACTAACTCAGCAGAATACCTGTAACCATTTTTTGCCAATCTTTGGAGTGGCTTTTATGTGTAGCATGACGCATAAGCATGAATTAACCAGACAGTTACAAAACTTCACCTTTGTTTAATTAAAAAAATGCTTTGTTTGGTTTACACTTAATAATGTTATTTTCTGTTCTTCACATTATCAGAGACATTAACTTAGTGTATTTTTTTCCTGCAAATCCATTTCCTTTCTGTGTAACATCTAGCTGTTGCTGCACCATCATCACTGAGGTAGGCACATCCTTCACTCCCTCTCATGCCAAACCTGCAACAAAGGGGTTAACCATTATGGAGTCATGTGATTTCTTCCTTGCCCACCGACACCTTTAAACAAAAATTCTACTTATCTAAAGTGCTGAAAGGTATGCTGTCACACAGTTCTCTCTTGCTAGTGTTGAAATACCTATACTAATTTGGATCAAAAGAGTTTCTTTTCCAAGAATTTGTACATGTTAAACTGGCATTAGGTTGGTTACATGTAATCAGTGGAGCTACCAGTTCACATAAACCGATGGTTTTCAATTAGGGGTGATTTTGGTTCCAAACCAAGGGACACTTGACAATATTTGGAGATGTTTTTTATTGTCACAAGCAGAGGCAGAAGTCAAGCAGGGTGGACAGTATATCCAGGGATGCTGCCAATGCCCTACAACGCACAAAGAAAAGTGCCCCCTTTCCACGACAGAGAAGTATTCAGTACAAAATATCAGTAGTGTTTCTATTGAGAAACTCTAACATAAACTAAGTGGCTAAGTGACTTAGAGTCACCATTTGGGATGTGTACACACATTTTCCAAATTATAATGCTAAAGATATGAAGCCCATGACAAATCGCATAATAGTGAAATTGCAAATAAAATCAGATTAAATTGAACATCAAATTGAAATTGAACTGTAAAAGACATCAGAAAATAGGCAACAAAAAATTTAAAGAAGAGTCATATAATTGGACAAGATAGTTTATTATCAGATGAAAGTTTCAATTGGGGTGGGGGGAGTTGTGTGTATGAATCTCAGGTCTTTATTTCCAAAATAGCCAACTAGGAGATCTGTTCCCTTATATCTTAATTTCCAACCTTCATGGTTGCCTCCTTGAATGAATCTCAATATATATTCAATCTCCCCTCCATCTTTCTAACATGTGCAAAAATCTTGGGCTCTGGAGAATTTTAGCTAAAGCATAAGTCCTAGAGAAGGCTGCACTATCTAAATTTAAGTGATCCCGGAAAAAAATAAACTCACGATTTGGTAAATATAGCTCCATCTACCCATTGTCCTGTTCGATTTTTTGCCATCTTCAGACCAATCCAGTGATCAGAACTGCATTTGTATCGCCTAAGAAAATTCTTTAGAGACAAAGTTAATTTCAAAACCATACACGCCAATTTTTACGACGACCTACTGTGTACCTCTTGTTCTGTAGGTTGTGAAGTGCAAGGCAACAATTATTCAACTCCTGGCTTCACTAGAAAATAGCCATGGAGTTTTTAGAAAGTACTTTATTTTTCCTATGACCTTCAGTTTTCTTTGTGAAACAAGTATGTTAGACACATTTTCTTTAGATATGATTCCAAATTGATAAATGTTCAATTTGAAAATCTATTCCTTCACAGTTTTCAAACTGTAAGCTCCTAGAAAGCCAAGTTTGAAATTGAGCTCTTGCACGGCGTTTCCAATTACCAGATATTTATTATACTATTTGTCCACTTCCCAGTAAATAGTAGTAGCTTCATTTTAGTGTTATGTTTTACTTCAGTTTATCTCCCCAAACTACACATGTAAATACACACACACACACACATCCTCATATATCCAGTTTCTTTAGAACCTAATTATCAAATTTTATTTTTCTGCTAAACATTTAAATTTCCAAATACGTAATTCAGAAATAAATACAATGCTTTTTTCCTGACATTTCTCCTGCTGATGCATTGTTTAACTTACCTCGCCCTTGCTTAACCCTCTACCTTTTTCTTTAATCATAGAGTTATATTAAAGTCCTGGAGGCTACTCTGCTACTAAACAGCTTGGATACTATAAGCTTCACACTGCATCACTCTACTTTTCAATTTAAGATAAATATAAAGGAGTTAGGCCAGATCACAACGCTATGGTCAAATCCTATCTACCCCACCTTTACAAAAGTTACACCTGTAACTTTTGACATTTTAATACACTATCTTCACAGCATTGTGTAAACTAGAAAAAAAATTCGTTGGGCTAAGTTTTGGCTTTACAAATAAACAGATTAATAAAAACGCCGTCCTACATTCAAAGGCCTTCATTTACAGGAAAGTAACGTAAACATAATGTTAGAAAATATTCTACTAGATATGGAGAAGCTATGAGTGTGATAAATACAATGTGGAATTGGAACTTACAGAAAAAAACATATGAGTTTTTAAGGGAAACTTTGACACAGGATGTGCTCTAAGGCAAGAGTAGAATATTACGTGTAAATGCAGATGGCCAAGGAGAAGAGGGTAATTCATAGTCTAGACTCAGGAAAGAACTTCAGGAAAGGCTTCAGGCGAGAGCTTGACTGGTCTTGGTGACAGAGAACTGGGAGATGTGTTTCCTAGTCCTGCTCTATGAAAAATGTTAACATTATTTGCTCAATAAAAGCTTGCCCCGTTTTAGCCCCTTGTTAGAAGTGCAATAATTCTAAATAGGTGGAAATAGATATAAAAATATTTTGTAAGACAAACTTTATCTCATATTATTTTGTAATTAAAGTTCACATTTAAATTAAACTATTTTAAATCATCTATTAAAATTCTGATGCAAATGTCTTCTCCACTCCACAGACAGCTTTACTTCATTCTGTTTGTCACTTAAATTTTGCCAGTGTATGTAGTACATATGGTCATCCATGATCTTCAAAATATATCAGGATATGTTATGATCAGTGTTTTTTCTTCATCCAGACAGCACAAGCATTCTTCCTTGATAGATTTGAAGATTTCTCTTAAGTTCAAAACTAATTATTTTTATATACTTCTGGTCTTCACATTCCATGATCCTCACTATTTATTTAGTCAATCTTTGCAGACAATATTCCTACAGTGGATATATTTACTTTAATATTGATTGTCTTTACATTTCTTCATCTTTCATTTTATTAACACTCATTATTTTTCCATCTCACTGCTAGTTTAGCTTTCTTTCCACCAAGAGGAACTGTAAGGAACAGTCAGAGTATTTCTCAATACTCCTGCAAAATTCAGCAGTGACATTATTGACCACAGAAGCCCTTCCTATGATGTTAAGCTTGCACCTTAATTCTTGATTTGCAATATCTACTCCTAATTCATCTAGCTTTCAACATTTTATTACCTTTTGTTTCTTGCAAAATAGTTTTGTTTCCTTTCACTGACCTATAAATTGGCTCTGCCTGATTCACATGCATTTAAATTTGAACCAATCTTCAGGCAGATTGCATAAATAAACTTTCTTCACCACAGAGGGTTCACCACAATTGTCTTTTAACAATGTCGACTGTTGTGCTATTCTGCTTTTCATTGAAACACTTCTCAATAGCAAATTATTTGCAAAAAATATTTTTAATCAAGTCATATTACCTCTTATATTTTCTTTTCATTCTTAAAGAGACCAAACAAAGGTAAGTAAACATGTATGTTTACAATATAAATGACTAGGGGAAAGAACAAATTTCACGAATGCAGAGGTGCAATTTTTCAATCCCTTGTTAAAGTTCTTGGAGAGCCTCTTTACTCATAGAGATTTTGTCATGTAAATCAAAATTTATTCAACAAGGATCCGTTAGACTTTTCATTTGTACCTGCTTTGCACAATAATGCTAAGGATAAAATTTCAGAGAAGACATGGTATCTGCTCACTGAAAACTTATACTCTGGTCTAGGCAGAAATTTTGATTTTCCTCTCTATTGCATTACTGGTAGAGAGTGTTCTAACGGGAGCTGCCATGGGACCTCAGAGACAGACAGCAAAACAAAATGGAGAAGTCAGAGGAAAGTTTCTCTCAGGAGGTAGAATGGAGAATCCCCTCCTTTCTCTGACAATTCTCCTTTCTTGGGGGAGTACTGGCTCTTAAAACGTTTTCAAACATTATGAAGCTCTTCTGTGTACACTCTTTAAAATATAAAGATAGATATTAAGTCTACTACTTGATGTTAGTCTTACATTCTTCAAACAAAGCATCACTAGGTATTTCACCTTTGTGTCACATGGCATATTCTGAACACCTTCAATATTCTGCATAGATAGGCATGAGTGAAAAGACTTCAAGACTATGATGGTATTTGAATATTTCTAATGTTCTGACTCAAGAAAATTCACAAAGAATGTATATTAAATTACTTACCATTTCTTCTGTGTTGTCAATTATAGTTAGGTCAGCATGTTGAATGGAACAGTTGTATTTACTTGAATTCCAGTCTCCTTCTTCTTTAGAAAAATAATAGCATTTGTTTTGGAAACCAATCCAACCATATGGGCAAAAACTCTGAGAATCTTGAGTTAGTTTAACTGGAAAAGAGACAAATACATATCTTACGGGCCATATAGAATAATAAGCTACTGAAAATATGTTTTGAGATCACTGCACACAGGTTTTTGATGTAAAAGATTATGGTCACTACGAAATTTGTATATCTATTATATGATAGGTTGGAAAAAAATTTATATCTTTGTCATGTCAGGTCAAATGACAGTAGTTTAAGATTTATCAGGGCATTTATATTTCTTTCAACTTCAACTTCAGTGATATACAGGTCTTCCAGGAGCCACCAGAATTATTCTACTTGTGTAACTTACCCTCACCATTTCTGGGTAAATGAAATAAAAGGAAGTCCAAGCATTAACTAAGAGTAATCCAAGTAATAATTTGTATTAGTCACCAATGAATCTAAATACATGATTTAATCTACAAAGAAGCAACAAAAATAATAAAGTAAAATACAAAATAAGTTGGACCACTCGTTGTCAGCTAAGAATCACCATCACTGTATAGCTCTGGGTTATCCAATGAATGGAACTCACAGGGGATTTGGAAGGTGAAAGTAAAGCAGAAGGTATAATTCCTGGAGACCATGAGCATAGGAACTTCACAGGTCTTTCCATGTGTTGCCCTGTTGCAGTCTTGGCAGCTAGATATCTTAGCTTCTTAGACGTTCCTCCAAATGTGTTAGTGTGTTATGCCAATATTCTTAGTGACCATTTCTCATCCAGCTTGTAGCACAGCCCCAGCCTTCAGCCATGTATCACTTCTAGATGTTCCCACATTCACATTATCCCTAATTTCTATAGTAAAGCCTTATCCTCATAATATGTGTTTGTATTTTGGAACACACCCAGACTGAATCAGTTTTTGGTACCAAACATAATTCTAAGGAAACAGAACCTTGAGGATGAGATATGGTGTTACTTTTTAAACATAATTCACTTTAAAGGCATCGATCCAACTACCAGTTATAAATAGAATGCTGATGGCAGTGGAGCACAGTGGCAAAATAATTAAATTATCACCTATAGTCATCTGGTGCCAAGAGTCTATAGAAGATAAAATTTTATATACATACACCGTGTGTATATATATGTATATAGGTATGTGTACATATAAGGGTATATATATACATATACACATATGTGTATATATCTCTCTCATATACTAATATAAATTAGTGTTTGCCTTACCCTTAGATCATGCTATGATTTCATTATATTTCATTTACCCCAGAAATGGTAAGGATGACCTTTACATGTAGAATAATTCTGGTGCCTCCAGGAAGATATATCACTGAAGTTGAAGTTGAAAGGAATATAAATGTCCTAATAAATCCTAAACTACTGTCATTTGACCTAACGTGACAAGACATGAAATTTTTTCAACCTGTTATATGTTAGATATACAAATTTTGCTGTGACCATAATCTTCTACATCAAAATCCTGTGTATCTTCAATGATCTCAAAACACAGTAGCATCCAAACTTCTGGGATTCAACTAAACTTGTGGGACACAGCAACTCCCTTAAAGCTTACAGGAAAATTCATTGGCTTCAGATTATGTTTTAGAAATGATGAAAGACTTTTTGAAAAGGTAATTATCTTACCTTACAAAGTTAATAATAGTGATAAATTAAAACCAAAGTAGAAAGACACAATTTAAAAAACAAAAAGAACAGAAATCAATTGAATAAAGAATTAATGCCAAATAGAAGAAAAGTTTAAAGTCATAAGATGACTTTTATTGAATACTCTAAAACAAGATTGACCACTATGAAAACTGATTTTAAAAAATGTAAAAGTGAGAGATAAAAACACAAATTAGCAACACAAAGAATGAAAAAGTAGAGAAATTTCTAGAAGAACACAATTTAACACAACTGACAAGATAAAAGCAATATTTCTAAATAATACTATATCTAGTTAAAAATTGCATCTTTAATTTTAAAAAATTGCACAAAAAGAAATCTCCCTGTCCAGATGGCTTCAGTTAGAAATACTTCTAATCATTTAGGAAAGGCATAACAGCAACGTTATACACACTCTTTCAGAAAATAGGATAGGAGGGAATACTTTCCAATCAAATTTTAGAAGCCATCACAATGACATCAATACCTGACAATAGTATTGAAAGAAAGAGAAATTATAGGTCGATCTCTTATGAAGACATAAGATGTATGTACATACATCTTAAACAAAATACTATTCAGTTTAATTGAAGAATGTTAAAAGGTTAATAGGTTATGATCAAGTTGAATCTATCACAGAAATTGAAGATTATCTTAATATTACAAATTCTGTGTAGTTCTACATATTAGCAGAGAAAAGAAAGTATCTCAATAGATCAAGATAAAGCATTTGACATTTTAAATTAAATTAAAGGGAAGTAAATACAACACCTTTAATCTGATTAAGAATATCTACAAATGCTACTACTTAATTGGGAAATATTAAAAACCTCTTTATTGATTTAAGAATGAGACAAACATGTAAGCTGTCACTACTTACACTCAACCTTGTACTTGAAGTTATAACCAGTAAAATAAGAGAATACAATGAATAAAAAAGGCATAAGGTTTCCAACAGAATAGGTAAAACAATTATTATTTTCAGATAATGTAAATTTTTACATAGAACCCACAAAAGAAACTGAAGAAAATTTATGAAAATGAATAGTTAACTATAGCAAATTTGCTATATGAGGCTTATATAGGTATATATTAAATATATAGAGATAATTTTTATAGGCCAGCAACAGACTAAATAGGAAAATAAGGTTAATGAAAATACTTCTATGTTACTTACAATTGCATTATAGAGCATCGAGTCTTTAAAAAATAAATTAAAAGATGTGTGTGAAATCTATTATGAAAGCTATAAAAATTGCTGGCAGAAATTATAGAACACCAAATTAATATTTTTAATGTATGGCTCAATATTAAGATAATGGCTCCATGAAAATTAACTATAGTTTAATGCAATCTCAATCAAAATTATAGATAATTTATATGGGAGTTTAAAGGATCTAAAATGCTCCAGGTAAACTTGAAGAATAAAAATAAAACTTTCAAACATTTAAACAACCAAACATCAAGACTTATTATAAACTGACAGTGTTAACACAGAATGATATAGACACAAAGATAGATAAAATAGAGTAAGTTAATATAATAAAATTTTAGCAAAAATGACCTTCACCTACACAGCTGATTGATGACAAAGACCAATTGCAGTTAAATA
This sequence comes from Theropithecus gelada, assembly GCF_003255815.1. Classification (NCBI taxonomy): domain Eukaryota; kingdom Metazoa; phylum Chordata; class Mammalia; order Primates; family Cercopithecidae; genus Theropithecus; species Theropithecus gelada. The sequence goes on along the minus strand of NC_037679.1, from coordinate 94,858,907 downwards.
GGGAAAGTATAGTCTTTTTAATAAGTTGTTTCAGGTTGAAAGTTTAACTAAATGGGAAATAATGCATCCTAATATCTATCTTCTAATATTTATAAAAATAAATTTCAAGAGGATTATGTTTTGGAAAGTGAACGGAAAATAGAAACCTTACAAAAATATTTTTATGTCTTTGAAGTAAAGTGAATTTCATAGGATGAAAAATGTAGTGACAATAGGGAAAAACATAACTACACTACTTTAAAATTCAGAAGCTCTGTTGATTGAAAGACATGATACAGAGGGTAAACTTCAGCTTCATAGTTAAAGAAGATATTTGCAATACCTATAAACTACAGAGTCTCATCTAGAATTTTGAACAACTCTTATGAACCAAGCAGAAAAAGACAGCTAACTCACTACAATATAGGGAAAGTACTGAAACATTCCAGTCACAAAATATTACACCTAAATAAACAGCAGTTATGAAGGTACTGAACCGTACTGATCATCAGAAAGACGTCAATTAAAGCCAAAATCGAGTAACAACATGCACTCGTTGGAATGGTAAAAACTGATAAAACCAACAATAAAGCATTGACATGGCATGGAGCAACTGGCAACTTCTGCTGAGATTATCTACTATTTTTGGTAAAATACACTTAAGTTAATCTATGCATATTTTGTGCTTAATAATTCTTCTTATAAGTATATCTCAAGTTATTTCCAGTATTCATTAAAAGACAAAAAATATAAAATTATGCAGTTGTTCAAAACCACCCAGTTTGCAATAGTCAAAATGTAACACAATCCAAATGTTCATCAAAAGTGATACATAGCAGTGAATGCACTACACGAAACATCTGCTAATACAGCCTGAGGCCAACTCAGTTCACCTTCTGTTTTTGTACAACCACCAGGTAAAAATAACTTTTACATTTTAAAAAGAAAGAAAGTAATCAAAATAATTAAAAAGGAACACATTTTGTGACATATAAAATTTTATAATATTTACATTTTCATGTTCAATTTTATTGATACACAGTCATGGTCAATGTCTATGCATTTTCTATGGCTGTGTTTCTATGAAGAATTAAGTAGTTGCAGCAGAGACCGTAAGGCCAAAAAAGCATAAAATATTTACATCTGGGTCTTTTCATTAAAAAAATTCAACCTTTTTCTATAATAGTGAGTTAATGAACTTCTGCTACCTATTATTGAAAAATCGCACGAGCATAATGTTGAATAAAAGGAAAAAGATACAAAGATACATACAAATTCATGATTGTATTTATGATACATGCAAATTGCATATTGTATTTTATATGTATTTACATTTGATTGTATTTGTACAAAATTTTTTAATAGACGAAACTAACCTATAACAATAGAAGTCAACATAGTGATTAACATAGGCAAGAAAGTGTTGAATAGAAGTGAGATTATCAGGGTGAATAATTTTACTACAATAATTTTGGTATCTCTGATGCCTTACATAGGTCATGTAATTAATAAAATTTATTCATTTGTACCAAATAAATGTTATCATGTATAATGGGAAGATAATGAGATACTGAGAAAAGATCATGACTGAGACAGAAAGGAATAGGATCATACATAGAAAGTCATGAAAAATAAAATAAAGGATGTAACTTACCTACACATACAGTAAAAATATTAGTTATTATTATTAAAGCAGCACCAACTATAAAACACTTTTTATGTTTGGTCATCATACCTGAAAAATAAAAATAAAGACATTTAGGAGACTTCTGGCTCCAAAATGATGGCATAAAAGTAAGTTGGCTTTAATGTCTCCCACAGAAAACAACAACAAAACATTAGTGCTGTGATTATCACCAGCAATGCCCCAGAACTCAAATGTGAGAAGACAATTTCTGCAGCCACAGAAAAGTGAAAAATCAACAAAAAACTCCATACCGATAATAGAATTAGAGTTCCACATCCATGAGGCCTTTCCCGGCAATCTTCCTGGTACCCAAGGGCATGGAAACATCATTTCTATACTGGAAAAAGTGAGATCAAGATGGATAACCAGCTTCCCCACCAGCTTGAATTCCCCGGCAGGAAACTTGCCCCTGCCTTAACATTTGGGAAGCAGGCCGGGCGCGGTGGCTGAAGCCTATAATCCCAGCACTTTGGGAGGCTGAGATGGGTGGATCAGGAGGTCAGGAGATCGAGACCATCCTGGCTAACACGGTGAAACGCCGTCTCTACTAAAAAATACGAAAAACTAGCCTGGCGAGGTGGCCGGCGCCTGTAATTCCAGCAACTTGGGAGGCTGAGGCAGGAGAATGGCGTAAACCCGGGAGGCGGAGCTTGCAGAAAGCCGAGATCGCGCCACTGCACTCCAGCCTGGGCGACAGAGCGAGACTCTCTGTCTCAAAAAAAAAAAAAAAAAAAAAAAAAAAAACATCTGGGAAGCATCAGGGGTGCCTGAACGAGGACAGGCAGAGACAAAGTGGGGAGGCAGGACTACCATCCCCAGTACCAGAAACTCTGCTCTGTTACTTGGCCAAAGGGGATGCCAACTTATAGTGACCGTGGAGCAGCATCATGCTATAGGAGATTCGTTGCATAGGTCCCTTGGGCTGGAACTCCTAGTCAGTTTTCCCACACTACTGGGTTATCCCTTTTGGAAGCTCCCCCATTTGGTATGGGTGGCACTCTAATTGTTTACTAGAACCAAGGCAAACCTGGGTTAAGGCACCATGTAGTCTTAACAAGGAGGCAGAAACCTAGCCCCTCTCCAAAAAAATCAACAGGCAAATTACAAAGAATATTTAAGCAAACATACTCAATATAAACCACAACAAGCCATATGGAATCATTCAACACAAAGACATAGATGAATATCCATAAGAAGCAAGAGCAAACAGGGAACTGTGATATCCCCAAATGGACAAAGTTGGAACCAGAGACAGACCTTAATGAAACGGCAATATGAGAGCACTTGTACCAAGCATTGAAAATAGTAATTTTAAGAAAACTCACTGGTCTCTAAAATAACACAAAAAACAATTCAGAGATTTATCAGAGAAATTTAACAAAGGGATTGAAATAATTTTTGAAGATCAAAAAGTGATATTGGAACTGAAACATATGTTTGCTGAACTGAAAATTTTACTAGAGGCTCTCAAAGGAGAATGGATCAAGAAGAAGAAATAATCAGTGAGCATGAAGATGGGCTTTCGAAAATACAAAAGGAAAGGAGAAAAAAAGAATAAAAATGAATAAAAATGAATGAAGAATGCCTACATGTTATAGAAAATTATGCAAAAGACCACATCTAAGAATTGTTGGTGTTCAAGAGAGAGTTAAGCTAGAGCAAAGGGTATAAAGCCTATTCAAAGAAATAATAGCAGAAAGCATTACAAAGCTTGAGAAAGAGATAAAGATTCAGGTAGATAAAGGTCAGAAAACACCAAACAGATTCCGACTCTAACAAGACTATCTCTAGGCATAGAATAATCAAACTCTCAAAGGTCAAGGAAAAAGAGAGGATCCTAAAATCAGCAACAGAAGACAAGCAAATAACATTTAAAGGAGCTCCAATTTATCTGACAATAGACGTCTCAGTGGAAACCACACAGGCCAGGAGGAACAGAGATGACATTTTTTAAGTGCTAAAAAACAAACAAACAGAAAACAAAACAAAACAAAAACCTCTGCCATCTAAGAATACTGTATCCTGCAAAGCTAACCTTCAAATATGAAGAAGAGACAGTGTTTCCCAGACAAACAAAATACTGAGACAATTCACCACCACCAGACATGTCTATTAAGAAATGTTAAAGGGAGTTCTTCAGCCTAAAGGTAAAAAAACACATGAATAGAAAACAGTTGATAAAATTAAATGAATGGACAAACCCAGAATACTCTAATACTGTAATTGTGGTACACAATCTTCTCACATCTCTAGTATGAAGACCAGAAGACAAATCTATCAAAAACAATGACAGCTACAGAAACCATTTAAGAGGTAGGCAAAAAAATATGTAAATTGGGACAACTAAATTAAAAATGTGTGAGGGTGGAGTAAAAGTGTTTTTGTCCTTTGTTGCTGTTCTTTTCTTTGTAATGTAAGTTGTTATCTCTTTTTTTTTTTCTTGAGATGGAGTCTCGCTCTGTCGCCCAGGCTGGAGTGCAGGGGCGCGATCTCGGCTCACTGCAAGCTCCGCCCCCCGGGTTTACGTCATTCTCCTGCCTCAGCCTCCCGAGTAGCTGGGATTACAGGCGCCCACCAAATTTTTTATATTTTTGGTAGAGACGGGGTTTCACTGTGTTAGCCAGGATGGTCTCCATCTCCTGCCCTCGTGATCCGCCTGCCTCAGCCTCCCAAAGTGCTGGGATTACAGCATATGTATATTATACATACATATATATCTGAATTTATGAACATCATTTTAATAGCAGTAATTTAGATGTGTGTATATATGTATATATATGATTTATATATATGATTGCATATATTATATATACATATAAATTTATATAATTTATATGTGTATATATGTGTGTGTATATATATATATGACTGTATAGTCATGTCAGGATGATGGTCATCCTTTTTGAGATTGTACATGCCTCAGTTCAGAACGTCAGTCCAAGCTCCTTCTGATGAGGTTTCTTATCTTTCATATATAACCTTATTAATATCGTGAATTATTTATTAATTTTCTTTAAACCTCAGGTATCAAAAAGACAGGAAGTTCTTTCTCCCTTTTCCATGCCATGAATCAAGTAAATATGTCAGTATGTCATTCTGTTTTTCTCCCCGTGAATTGGCATAATGTAAAAAGATAGAGATATCATGATTTCAAAATCTTGATCAAACCTTTGTGCCATGTAACTGTATTTTCTTACCCTCATTTGATCCTATATCTCTTCATCCATTAACTAGTATCACTTCTATTTTTTTTTAAATTAAAGAGCATATGTGTGTTGTGTTTTTAGAAAGTATAGTTACAACAGGAAGTAAATAAAAGGTAACTTTTGCTATTATTTTTTTCTTGTGTTATAGTTGTACTATTTTTAAATATTTTAATAATTTTGTGTGTGTTAAGAGTGTAAAGTTTATTTACATTTGCAGCAAGTAGAAGTATTTTTTGAGTCAGTTTCATATCCGTTATTTGAAGGAGGTAGTCAGACCATTTTGATATTCTTTCTTTCATAATGACTATTGAAAAGAAAACCCTAAGCTACTTAAATCAACGGCCTTTTCAATTTAAAAAAATCTAGCTTATTGAAGTAATGTTTCTGAGAATTGCGAAGGGATTTAAAACAGAGGAAATAACTCCGAGCTAACAGGTAAGTAGAAGGGCAATGCACATCCTGACAATATGAGAAATGACAATTTGCAGATGCGGGGAAAATAGGAGGCCTTTCAATTGCAAAGTTGGCAAGGTATTAGAGTATAAGGACTTGGTGGTGTATACAGAGATGGTAGATCTTATGTACAGATGACCCCAGCTTCAAAAAAGATGATTGTACTTTAAATGTGGCAAAAACAAAACAAAACAAAACAAAACAAAACAAAACAAAGCAAACCAGTGTGGCTTTTGTTATGAGTGCAGCACAAAATAGGAGAACTAGGCACGAAGAGATAATTTATATTGGAACGTGGTCTTCTCAGACGTAATCAGTGGAGACTGATGAATGGAGACCATTATAACACTTCGATGTCTTATAAAACCTGGGAAACTTCATATAACCTTGGAAGAAATCTCTCACTCTCAATACCACCAAATGACAGAAAGTAAGTGACCCGTCCTGTCCATTCAGTGGGATAGAGACTTGAAGTAACATTTAATTTTATTTAAATAACTAATGAATTCAACATTTATTGCACTTCTGAATATGTAGGTACAAATTTAAATCTATGTGTTCATTATCTACTTAATCTATTTCCTGAGCCCTGAAATCTAGCTTTTTACACTCACTGTAAGTTGTTTTCACTTTTCATTTCCCAGAATCTTTTCATTGTTACTGAATTCTCAATACTTACTTAGAAGGCTGTAATTATTTACATGAGTTATCAAAAAAAAAAAAAATAGTGGCATTGGTAGAATGTGGTTAGCATAGCTGCCTTTCAAAAAGTTAAAAAATTGTGATCTCCCACGATGAAGCTGATATTGAAACTGAATTTCAAAGTTGCTGAGCCTTCTTAACGTTTGATGAGGCTATGCATAAAAGAACACTTCCCCAGACAGTTCGAGAACAATGGATTTAATTAACAGTGTAACTAAAATTTATAATCAAATTTATAATCTAAATTTATAATCTATTCAAATTTGTAATCTAAACAGCTAAGAACTGCAATTGTTTTCTCCATAGAAAAGTTTCACTGACTCAACCATTTTGTGTTTGATTCTGCTCTCTAAGGAAAGATAAGAAAGATGCAGAGTGACTAGTGCATTTAAAATCAAACAGAATATTATTTTTCTTAGCTGATAGCTATAGAAGAAAACCAAAAAATATTGATAAGCGGAGCAAATAAAATATTTATTAAAATGTATATAAAAACTAACTGAATTATATCACACTGCCCTAAATTACTGCTATTAAAACGATGTTCATAATTTCAGATATATATGTATATATAATATATATAATCTTATACTGAATATATTATTCAGTAACTTTTAAAATATATTCATATGTAATATGATATATATTATTGTATTATATAATGTATTTATATACAAATGTATAAATTTATACAACCAAAAATAACACTGGTTTTACTAGTGGCTGGAAGACATTCTTAAAACTTTTGATTAAGATGATATTGTATGCTACCATCAAATATTGATCTCATTCCCCCTAAACTTCTTTTATCTAACTTTAGGTAGAATTAGAAAACTGGTTAAAATAAGGGAGGAAGGATAAAGTATGTATTCTATTGTACCACAGCAATAACTTTTTTGACGGTAGCATGCACTGGTAGGTTGACATTTAGTTAAATGAGAAATGCTTAAAGCTCATCACAGTCCCTAAATCCCTAAATCATAGATTGTTGTATTGAATGCATTTAGTTTCAGCCTCTTCTCTTTCACATATTTTGACATAAATAAACCCTGTTGAAATCCCAGCGATGTAGTTTGGATCTTACATATTCTGAACTTGCTATTTAATAAATCCAGTGCTACCACGTTGTTTCATAGTGTATCTTTTAGAATATTTTCTCTCTTATCCTTCTTAGGGTTGGTAAAGACGTCTCCATGGATATCGGAATACTAGTAATTCCTTAGTAAGAGTAGGAAAGGGATATATTCTTTCCGTTAAGTACTCCTAAAGCCCAGAGTATCTTTACACCATCCAATAAAGCAATCTTTAAAAATATTAGAAATATTAGCTAAATTTTTCATATTATGTATGCATTCTGAGAACTGTATGAGTATCTGGATCATAGCTAACATCTTCTTAAGTATTTGTTTTATAAAATACTTAGTAAAAGTGAAACTAAATCTTGAGCAGTTTTAAGTCATGGTTAAACCTTCTCCATTGTAATTCAAATAATGTGAAGTAAGTCTGAATTTATTAGGACAAAACAGTCACATACAAATCTCAATCTTCTTGTTATAACAAGGAATTTTCTAGCTTCACAAAAGAAACCACAAAATATATTTCTTTTCTCAAAGGCTTTAACGTTATGCATCACAATTTCAATAAATAACGGTCAATCTAAACAAACAGAAATGTTCTTACCTTGCTTCTTTTAATCAGTTTTTTGATTTTCTGCTAGCAGCTTTCTGTCATGTCTTCCAGAACCTCTCTTCAAAGTTATAACTTTATTTAACTTTAATATGAAAATATTGCTCTTGTATTTACAACACAGCTCCAAACTAGAGGTATACCACTTTTGAAGAGTAACTCAAAGTCTAAATAGCATTTTGCAAACTGGAAGTGACCAAGGGACTATCTATTAGTCATACTGTTGTTTTATTACAATTTTCTTCTCGAAAAAAAAAAAAAAAAAAAAAAAGCTTGCCAAGGAGGAAGGAAGTTGTGAAATAAAAATTTAAAGCTGAAGAATAAACACATATTTTCTTACGTTCTCAACGGGGATTCTCATCTGAACTACAGAACACAAATTGCTCAAGTGGCTGATTCATCCAGGAGTGGTACAGAACTGGTATCCTTCCAGAGCTGTAGGAGAGGCTGATACTAATTAATTTAACAGCATTCTTTAGGATATTATTGCTTTATTATCCTGTGTTAAGAAAGATCACCTTAAAAGCGATAGAATCAAAGAAAAAGCAATGGTTTAAACTTTGGCTACTGAAAGAAAAACAAAAACTATTATGTCTCTCTCAAAGACAAATGTGTGCACAGTCACACTTATGGGTGTGAGCACACACACACAAACACACACAGAGGGAAAACAGAAAACGAAAGTAACTAAGGGCCCAGAATGTTATCATCAGCATACAAGATGATGCCATTGCCATTATGCTTTTGCTAAGTTACCAAGCCACAGTTTTATTTTCAAATCTGCTCTAATCAGTTTCCCAGTGATTTTGAATTACCCCTCAACAAATATATTAGGGTGGAAACTGAGGAGAAGAAGCCAGTGTCCCACAAGTGGCTTTGGGATTAACACTGCATTTGTTCTGAGAGAGAAACTTTAAGAGGAAAAGCAAATGAGAATAGAGAAGAAACTGTAGTACAAAGGAATTAAAAGAAAGAAAATATGAAGAGAATAAGAAATACAGGTTTAAATCATTTCTGGGCAGAAGGAAAGGACAGATAACAAAATTGCTCTTCTCATTTTTGGACAGAAAAAAAGACAGAAAATTCATGAGGAAATGAATATATTCCACCTTTGTTGTTAACAAAAGATTGTATCCAAAGAACTATTAGAAATGGTTAGAAAAATATAGAGATTACTCAATTATGGTTGAGTGAAATTTAGTTTTGTTCCAAAAAGGAAAACAGTAAAGATATAACAGTTAAGATAGAAAACATTTTCAACACAGCACAACGTTCCCTGCCATTGCTTTGTGGTTCATCCTCACCCCTGAAACCAGGCAGCAGTCAACTTACTATCAATAAACATGAGCTTTGCTGGTTTTAGAAATTCCTGTAAACAGAATGACACAGTCGGTAATTCTTGTAAGTCTGATGTCTTTCACTGAGCATGTTTTTGAGTTTTATCCATGTTGCATAGATCAGCAGTTCATTTCTTTTTATTACTGAGTACTATTTCATTGTATCAACATAAAATATTTTTTATCCATTTTATAATAAAATGTATCCATTACTACCTTGAGCTTTTTCCACTTCTTGGATATCATAAGTAAGGTCAAAATAAACATTTATGCAAAAGTTTTTCTATTGACACATGTTTTTTAATCTTTTGAAGAAATACCTGGAGGTGAAACTGCTAGGTTAGATAGAAAATGTATGTTTTATTTTATAAATGTATATTTTTCCAAAAAGTTGTGCCATTCCCAACATTAATATTGGATGGTTCTATTTGCTGCACATCAATAACCACATTAGATATACCCAATGTTTTTCAATTTAACCATTCTAGTAGGTGTGTAGTAGAATCTACATGTGATTTTAATTTGTACATCTCTGATGATACATTGAGCATTTATTCATGTGCGTATTGGTAACTCATATACCTTTTTTCAATGACCTATTTAAATATTTTTCCCATTTTTATGGATTTATTTGTTTCCTTATGATGACTTTTAAGATATTATATATATATGTAAATATATGTGTAGAGAGAGAAACATACACATAAAAATGTGTATATAAATAAGTAAAATGGGTTGCAAAATAATATAGAAAAATCCCATTTTCTACATTATTTAAGTATTTTAAGTATTTTCTAAGTATTTTAATACTTTCATCATTTATGAAAGTATTTAAGTATTTAAAATACTTTCCATCTTTTATATAGTGATTTTTCACAATTTTTTTCTCAAAAATTTTAAAAATCTAGAAGCTTCTAAATGTTGGACTCTCTAATCCTAACAAAGTTACATATTCTCCCTTGTTGAGGTCATACCTTTTTCCTTACTTAAAGAAAATATTGAGTCCTTCACACCCTCCTTATAACCCTCCCTTACTTTCCTTTCTAAGAAGTTATTGGTTATAAGGCTAATAACTAAGATTATGTGCTAAGCTTATAAGGGAGAGAAAAAGGCTATACTCAGAATGAATTTGGACTTAACCAATATATAATAACAACAGCTTGGCGTGTACACAGTGGGATTGGATTCTGAGGGTGCTAGATCATGACAGAAACATAAAACTAGATAAGGGAGATTTTATCAGCATTGGGGCATTCAGTTGCAATATAGAATTTAATAACTTGGAAAAATGCTGTGAACAGTGCTGACACACTGCTGAAATAACTCCCAGAAGACTGGAGAAAGCAATGGCTCATACTAAGTAGAGTAACATTCCAGAATTCCCATGGCAGATAGCTGAAGAAAAGATAAAAATGCTTAGAGGAGTGAGCATGCTATAGAGGGTAAACTAGAAATAAGGACAGGAAATCCACCAATTGACTATGTTCTATGGGATGGTATAATGGGCACCTTATTTCCCAAAGCAATAAGGAAAGCACTGGTGGAAGAACTTAAGTCCTACATAAACATCGCTGAGAAGCTTGGCATAGCTCTTCTCCGCATGCCAAAGATCACAGTAGGAGATGTTCCCACAGGACTGAATTCAGAGAGAGTATTGGCACAGGGTTTAACGTAGGAAATGCCAAGTGTCAGAGCACCACTCTGAAACAAGTTGGGGCCAATTATGGTAATGAGGGTTGGATTGCAATAACAGCCAGGATTACTGACATATACAGCTATAGCAGTGTCAGATAGAGCTCAATGTTCGCAGAAGTAATACAGAGAGCCAAAAAGGGTGCTTCCACTTCTGTGCTGTCCTTTAACAACTGGTGGAACAGAAAAAAACTCACATACAACAAGCTCTGGTTTGTAACACCAGCTGATTTCGTGATGTAATTATTCTCAACATTGCTGATTTCAAGGTACCCAGGTGACATCACTGAACACACAGAGTTGGAAATAAATATGCAGTAATACAGCATTACATATTATTTTCACTATATAAGTGTAACAGATGTTAATAATTTCATGCATGGATAATAGCAAAATGTTCTAAAAACCATCACGAATTGATGAGTTCTAAGTATTTATTTTATTAGATTGGCATTAAGGCCACAACTACTCCAAATGTCATGACCCGGGTTAGGTTCCAGCCCCTGCTGAGGTCTGAGGGAAGTGAGTGGATGGACGATAGCTGAAAGAACACTTGGGGGCCCTAGACAGGTGAAATGTAGTTTTATTTACCATCAGCGACGCTCTCACACTGTCTGCCTTTATCTCTGCAATCTGCTCTGGCTCTGTGACTCCTGCCACCGTGGCACTTGCCGCAGCATGCCCTGGCCTGCAAGGCCTGCTCTGTCAGGATCAGCAGCTTAACTCTTCCCTTCTGGGCACAAGCTCGTTCCTGGTTCCCCTCTGCCTGTCTTCAAGGTGACTGGCTCTCCCTTACAAGGGTCAGTTGTGCTACTCTCTTTCTGGGTACCAGTGTGAGCCATGTCATGCCATGCCATGCCATGCCATGCTGAGCCAAGGCAAGCCCACAAGCACCTGTACAGCATCAGCAGGGCAGTTATACCCTTTCCAAACGATAGTGGATTTCAGCCAAGTATGATCTTATACAAATAGGTTATATAGCAAGTGGAGTTATATGCCTGCGCTCCAAACTCGCTAAGTCACTATGGCCTGGATGTCTGCCTCAGCCTACTTGACCAAAGCACATTCATGCACCTTACAGTTGGTGCAAAAGTTACTTTTGCACCAATGAATACCTTTGCTTTAATATTATTTTATTAATTTAATATTATTAAGTTGAAGTTTAGATAACAATTTTTACAATTAACAATTGGTTTGAGAACCTTTGAAAATTTAACAGTCAGTTGTATACCACTGATTTTGCTGGACATGTACGATAGGAAAGAAATCAAGGGTGGATTACTAGTAGGCTAAGGGCAACCATGTACTCAAAAGGTATAAACTATTACCCCCATCTAGTTTGGCCCAAGTCAGTTTTCTGACAGAGGACCCAATAATGGGAGAATTCATCCTTAAAAGGAAGCCTTCTTCAACACCAAGACTAGAGTAAATGGTAAATATTTCTCCAGTCCATACCCAGTGCGACTTATATTAGTATTCTCCAGCTGCCATAATGAAATAACATAGGCTGGGTGGCTTAAACAACAGAAATTTATTTTTCATCATTCTGGAGGCTCAAAACCTAAGATCAAGGTGCTAGCCAGCTTAATGTTCAATAAGGTCTCTCTTCCTGGAGCTGGCTACTGCCTTCTCACTGTGTCCTCACATGACGTTTTCTCTGTGTACGTGCAGAGACGGTATCTTTCCCTCTTTTTATATGCATACCAGTCTTATGAGATTAAGGCCTTACCCTTATGAACTTATTTAACCTTAGGTTCCTCCTAAAGACACTCTCTTAAAATATAGTCCCACTGGGGGTTAGGTCTTCAGCATATGTGTTTGGATGGGAGCATCAGTTCACAACAGGATTCTTGCCCATTTATTTGAATAACTGGGAAAAAATCCAGGACATACATTTCTAGGGTTGCAGAATGCGGGTGTAAGTTGACATTGATTCCCAGGAAAGGATCATGACCCTCCTGTCAGAGTAGAAGCTTATGGAGTCCCAGTAATAGAGTACTTGTTTATGTCTGGTTCACACAGGCCCAAGGACTCACCCAGTAGACATTCTTTGGTCTTTGAATACATAATTGGACATCACATACTTAAGAATTGGTACAAAGTTCACACTGATTCCTTGGCCAGCTTGGTATGTACTGTAGTGAGATCAAGGCTCCTGAAACTGCTCTCCTCCCCTCCACTGGACACGATAGTAAACCCAAAATAATTTTGCATGATAGAGTGAATGACAAAGGTTATTGCCACCCATAAATACCTCAAAGATGCAAGGATGCTGGTATCCATTTATCTCTATTTTATTCACCAGTGCAGCTCTGACAAAAACTATATGGATTCTGGATGATGACAATTGATTATTGCAAGCTCAACCAAACAATAATTCCAAGTGTAGCTGCTGATTTAAATGTGGTATACTTGTTAAAGCAAATTACCCCACCCTCAGGTACAGAAAATATGGCCACTAATTTGGCAAAAGAATTATTGTTTATCTCTTTTAACAAATGAGTACCAAAAATGTTCGGTATTTATTTAGGGCTGACATGAGTAAACACTTACATTCTTACCCCAGGTCTGTTAACTCTCCCACTCTTTATCATAATATAGCGAAGAGACCTGGACTGCTTGGACAGCCTACAAAATTTAACTCTTGTTCACTATGCTAATAACATTGTACAAATTGAACTAGATGAGAAAGAAGGAGCAAGCTCATTGGAAACTCTGGTAAGATGCATACACTTCAGTGAGTTGTGAATACAACAAAGATTGAATGGCCACTGCATCACATCAGAGAGAAAAAAAAAAATTGTTTTTTAAGACGGAGTCTCGCTCTGTCGCCCAGGCTGGAGTGCAGTGGCGCCATCTCGGCTCACTTCAAGCTCCGCCCCCCGGGTTCACGCCATCCTCCTGCCTTAGCCTCCTGAGTAGCTGGGATTACAGGCGCCCGTCAAAACTTTTATATTTTTGGTAGAAATGGGGTTTCACAGTGTTAGCCAGGATGGTCTGGATCTCCTGCCCTCGTGATCCGCCTGCCTCGGCCTCCCAAAGTGCATCAGTGAAACTTTTATGTTTACATGGGTTTGGTGCACGCCGGGGCATCTCTTTAAAAAAGTAGAGGACACAATGTCTGGTAGGCCTCATTGGATACTGAAGGGCCAGTGTTCATATCTGGAAATAGAGTTCTGACATATATATTAGGGGACACAAAAGGCTGCAAGGCTCCCATCATGGCCCAGAGAGAAAACATGGACTCCTCAGTAAATCTGGCTGCAGCCGAAGCATCTCTACCACTGAAGCCATGTAACCTATGGCACACTGTAATACCAAAGGTATCAATGGTGAGAAAAAAATGTGTGGAATTTATGGCCAAGTCGTAACAGGTGGAACATAATTTCTACTGATCCTTTGAGTCCTGGAGCAATACCAGGGCAATTATAGCTAAGCATTTACAGAGCTTTTGTGAAATAGCTCCTGGAATGCTTCTGGACCTTGCAGAAATAGATTACTCGGATGTGAGTCATCAGGCCTCCATATGTTCTGAACTGCCATTAATAAAATGAAACCCAGCCTGGCGTGGTGGCTCATGCCTGTAATCCCAGCACTCTGGGAAGCCAAGGTGCACGGATCACTTGAGATCAGGAGTTCAAGGCCAGCCTGGCCAACATGGTGAAACCCCATCTCTACTAAAAATACAAAGAATAGCCGGGCATGGTAGCGGGTACATGTAGTCCCAGCTACTCAGGAGGCTGAGGCAGAGAATCACTTGAACCTGGGAGGCAGAGGTTGCAGTGAGCCAGGATCCCACCATGGCACTCCAGCCTGGGTGACAGAGCAAGACTCCATCTCAAGAAGAAAAAAAAAAAGAAAGAAAAGAAAAAAAGAAAAAGAAAAGAAAAAGAAACCTGCAAGACTCACCAAATATAAAGAGCAAGACTCCATTTCAAGAAAAAAAAAAGAAAAAGAAAAGAAAAAGAAACCTGTAAGACTCACCAAATATAAGTTCAGGCACTCCCAGCAGCAATTCATTATAAGATGAGATTGGTATATCCAGAATCAGCACAGGCAGATTCTCAGTGAAAAGGCAAGCTGAAGACCCCTATGCCAACCAGAGAGCTTCAGAAATGATAATAATGATACTATCCAGCTGTTTCACTGGCACCTCTCCTCGGCTCATGTCTATGGCTGTTTAAGATATTTCCTAGTACCTGCTGATAAACTAGGAATAAAGTTTAGTTGGTTCTTAGAAAGGTCTGTTTTGGATGTAGATGAAAGCTCTAACTGGACGATGGTTACACTACAGCACCACTAAGTGAGCTTCATCAGACAATAAAAGTAACCCACATTTAAAACATATACGAATTCCTGGGCAGTGGGTAACATGTGTCTCTGTCTCTGCCACTGCAATGAAAGCTCCATGAAGCCATGAACTCAGAGTTGTTTATCTGTTTTACTTGATGATGTATTCTCAGTGGTTAGCACTGTGGCCATAGCATAACATATATTCAAACAGTCTTACAGAATGAATCAATACATGAATGAACATATATGGAGGAATAGTCATAAATATGTTAGTAACAGAAAATGAACAAAGGCACAAATAGTTAACCCATGACAAGGCATGTACAGTCAGTGTATCCAAAGTTGTCTAAACACAATGAAAATCCAAGAAATCTAAAGTGAAACAATGCAACAGCCTATCAGATTAACAATGTGTCTATAATCACTTGAACTCAGGAGTTTAAGGTTACAGGGAGTTATGATCACACCTCTATATCTGGCCTGGGTAACAGAACAGACCCTGTCTCAAAAAAAAAAAAAAAAAAAGGAAATGCCCACTTAAGATTAAAATGATAATCTGGTATGAGTGTGAGAAATTCTAAATTTCAGAAGTGTAAAGTTGTAACGTTTCTGGAGAGAACGAAGACTTCCTTTTATTAACTAATTCATACATAAGGATATGAATTTTGTAAAAGACGCACATTTTCTATGTCTATTTTGGATTTGTGGAGCATCACATTTATTGAGTATCTCAACCCTTAAAGATACTCTTTTTTTGTTCATGGGCCAAGGGGAGAGGGCAAAAGGAGACTAAATGCCATGAAGGAATAACATCAGCCTATACGGAGGTTGAGCCAAGATGGTGTCCTTTAAAATGGGAAGTAATGAATTTACTAGGGAAATATGCAGAGGGTTAAACTGACAGAACTTAATTACTAATTATATAGAAAACACTGAATAAATCTATAGTTTGGGAAAAGCATTCAGATACAAATTTTATACATCTTCAAGTTTTGATACTCTAAAATATTTCAGCATTCGATCCCACCAAATCTGTTAGACCCATACTGAGAGAATTAGCCCAGACATAGAAGGTAAAGGAAAGAGAAGTTCCTGAAGCTACCTGATGGCTCTTGGGTAGAACTGAGGGGTCTGGAGCCCTGGATGGGGGTGGGGGAACAGTTTTAAGGTTGCCACCTTTTATATAGTGAGGAGGCTGGCCAGTCGTTGACCACCTTCTCTCTCCTTTCTACAGCCTCCTCTAGACTTTGATTTCCTCTCTTCAAGGTCAGTTTTGTGAACTGATTTTTTGGGAGGATGGGGGGATGGAGAATGCTTTTGTGAAGGAACCTGGTGACAACCTGCTGTGGCAACTGTTCTCTGTTGACTACAGATGTATTGGCAGATGCTACAGCGGAATCAGGCTTTCTGATATCAATGGCAATAATTTGATTCTAGAGGTCAAGGGGTTGCAGTTGCCACAATAAGCCAAAGGGAATGATTAGTAATCAGAGTTTTCATCCACAGAAATCTGTGACAATGATTAGCTGATTTTGAAGTTTTGGGAAATGAAAAAAGAGAAGAAAAGAAAAGAAAAAAGAAAGGATATTTCACTAAGGAGCTCCTTGATATGCTAAGGAAAATTCCATGTACGTTGGCCAGAAACAGCCCATATTTTCAGAGAGGAGATTCATTGTGTCTCACCCAATCCCCAGACTTCAATGTATTTAGTAGGCAAAGCTCTTCCCAGACCAGGAACCACTCAACTGGGGAGGAGGTAGGCTGGGTCTCTTGGTGAAGGACATTGTAACGTGGCCACAGGTATAATTATGAGATTTATTCCCCAACACCTAAACCGGAGGAAACTTCAGCCATTTTCTTGAATGACTATATACTGGGAAAAAGCTGAGAACCTGTGATGGTTTCTGGCTTGTATTTACAAACAGAAATAACAAGTATTTCTTTGTTGCCTTGCCCAGGTGTGTGTCAGCTCTCCTGATTTCTGTTATAAGATGGCCCAGAGGGAACTAAATCATCTTGATAAAGCTCCCAACATGTTATACCTCAGAACTGGTTGCACACAATAGATTCATTTACATTGATGCTATCATGCTAACTGTTCCTGATGAAAAGTAAGCAGTAAACATACTACATATTTTTATAAGATATATGTTCACCACCGTGAACTTGATCCAACTTGACCACTTTGACCCAATGAACCCTAGATTTAGAAATGCACAGAAGCATTTTATCACAAACATAATTGGGGCATTTTGGAGGCAAGGCCTGAACAATTCCAAAAGAAGCACAGTAAACTGCATGAGCAGATGGCTCAGACTCCAATGGCACATGTTCGCATTCCTTTGCCATCTCCACCTCAACCACACCTATGGCCCAGGTTGGGGATGGAAAAGAGGGTTCTGTACGATCTTACACTGAAGTAGTTGAAAAAAATAGGTTTATCAGTGGATACGTAAAATACAGCAGCTGGAATAGATGCCACACTACAGTCCCATTCAGGAGAAGACTGTGAAAGACAGAAATGAAGGTAAGTGTTCCCACTGAACAGAAGTTTGGACGATATGTCTGGTTGTGCACCTGACAGGAGGGATAAGCACTCAGAGAAATACATCTAAATTGTCTCATCAGAAACTAATAGGTAAGATAGCTTGTCAGAAACTCAAAAAGAACAAAATAGAAAAACTAACGAGAAGCTAAGAGGTACATATAGAAATCACGCAGAATGGACATGGAGTGTGTAAATATGCATTCCCACGTAAATACTCACAAGTGACGTCCAGTGTTGAGGAGGAGCCTCAATAATCAGGTGAACACAACATGTGCCGTGAGAAACAGCCTCTTTCCCCGGATACTCTGGTGTTTAATGAATGGATTGCTATTGAGTGGCCATGTAGCAGAAACAGAACCATTAGCGTGTGTGTGTGAGTGTGTGTGTGTGTTAAGTAAAATATATATAAAATAAGGAATGTGATTATGGAGGCTGGTAAGTCAAAATTCTGCAAATGGGCATGGAAGATTGGGTACCTAGGAAGGCTCAATTCAAGTGCAAAGTCCACTGTCTGTAGAATGAGGAGGAGCCGGTGTCGCAGATAAAGTCTGAAGGCCATTGCTGGAGAATTCTTTCTCACTCAGGGAAGATAAGTCTTTTTGTTCTCTCTCACTCAGGGAAGATAAGTCTTTTTATTCTATTCAAGGCTCCAACTGACTCAATAAGGTCCCATCACATTACAGAGGAGGCAAATCTGTCTTACTGAAAGGTCGCTGATTTAAATATGAATCCCTTCCAAAAACACCCTCACAAAAATAAGTGATGTTTGATCAAGTATCTGGACTCTCTGTGACTCAGCCAAGTTGACAGAAAATAAATGGCCACACCTACTGAAGGAAAATCTGTCAGGCATTTTCTGAAAAACAAACAAACAAACAAAAAAGTTTAAAAAGTGAAATTCTTTCCAAGTGATTCCTATTGTCACTGACTTGAGACTTGCAGATCTTCTATTTTCCTATTTTGTCCCATCTAACCATTGTTATTTGGACCCTGCTAGTCAAAAATTAGTCAGACCCTAAAGCCCACAGACTAAATGTATGGCTCTGGGCAGAAGCTTTTAGCCTTCTTAAATCTCAATACTTTGATTTATAATAAGAAAAATCTACCTAATGATGCTTTTACGTGACTGTTAAATTAAATTTACTACTTTTTAATCTATGTCCCAAATAGCAAAATGGCTATTTTAACTTTTTTAATTTGAATTTTCAGTTACCTAGACATTTGTTTTGTTTATTTAGAGATTTTTTGTTTTATTTTATTTTTTCTCTTACTTTATTATAAAAGACATGAAGAAAAGAAGTAGGTCTATCTTGTTCTCTATTATGTTTCTAATACACTGTACACAACTGGCAGGAACAAAGTCCATTTGTTGAAAACAGTAGAACACATGAGCTACTTTTACCTTGAAATTCACAGAATTGTAGCCAGATATTAACAAGCTTATATCCATTTTCATTTACCAACACATCCTGTGTGGTTTTAGACATCTGTGTCTGAATAAATTTTGACTATTTTTGGCCTTCCCTTTAGTTTTCTTTTGGTACTTTGTGCCTAAGAGACATATCCAAGGTTGAGATTAGTTTCCATTTTCTTTGTACTATTTTCTGGATAATAACACATGAAACATTTGAAGAGATGGAGAATGAAGATGGGTATATGATGTTGAATTTCAAGAATCGTAAATCGAAGCAGAAATCTAAAGGTAGGAATATTACTCCCCATCACCGCATTTAGTTTAAAATTTCATTATTCTTCTAGCAAGAGAATTATCTTAGAATATTTTTAACATCTTAAAATTGATAATAATAAGGAATATAAAAATGGTCATAAATTGTCTGTTAGATTATTTAGGCTCATGAAAGCATCAACAATAAAAAGGCTGCATTTTCAGAGTCATGAGGTAAGAGAAATGCTAATATGACGATGTGTAATCCTGTGTGTTGTAGCATAAGAACATAAGTTTCAAAGAAAAGGCTGAAAAATCATGTTTTTATAGAAACTTCCTCCTACAAAACTTAAAGTTTATGGAAACACCAATGTTGGTATGATATCTATGAAAACATGTTTTGTGAAGTTGCCTATCATAGTTGGAAGGTAAGATCTAGTGGTGGTTGTGGGAGTACCAGTGGTCCTGTAGTGTTTTACAGCTTAAAAAGCATATACATATATATATAAAAGCTTATATATATATGCTTTTATATGCTTATACATATATAATATTTTTAATCTTCATAACATCTCTACAGGATTGGTAGAACAATCCACCAGGAATGCGAGAAGAGAGGAAAAAACAAAAAAACGGGAATCCTTGCTCCTTAGGGCTGCTTCTGTGGTTGGCTTTATTTGTTTATGCAGGAATTTTGAAAAGAATCTTGTTGAAATAGCCAAGACCTAAGTTAAGATGACATAGGCCAGAAATTGAGAATTACCAGTCACAGTGGCAGTTCTGCCATATATATTGAACGTTCTCGTGTACTATCTCATTTTATATCTAGCAAATGCAAACTTCCCCTGCACCTCCCCCCCCCCCCAACAAATGACACTTTTCTCATTAGCTGAAGACTCAGGATCTTTTTCGTGTTTCAATATCCCGAAGCAAATGTTTACTTTTTCCATAGTAACTTACTTCCATGCAGCAAAAACTAGTACACTTGGTGTTAAATTGACTGAGGCAGGCCAGGCATGATGGCTCATGCCTGTAATCCTAGAACTTTGGGAGGCAGAGGTGGGTGGGTCACCTGAGGTCAGGAATTCGAGACCAGCCTGGCCAATACCATGAAACCCTGTCTCTACTAAAAATACAAAAAAAATTAGCTGGGTATGTCGGCGTGTGCCTGTAATCCCAACTACTTGGGAGGCTTAGACAGGAGAATCACTTGAACCCGGGAGGCAGAGGTTGCAGTCAGCTGAGATCGTACCACTGCACTCCAGCCTGAGTGACAGACAAGACTCCACACACACACACAAAAAAATTTTAGTTAGACCCTAAAGCCCATAGACTAAATGTATGGTTCTGGGCAGAAGCTTTTAGCCTTCTTAAATCTCAATACTTTGATTTATAATAAGAAAAATCTACCTAATGATGCTTTTACGTGACTGTTAAATTAAATTTACTACTTTTTAATCTATAAACTACTTTTTAATATACAAATGTGTACAGTGACTTAAAATCTGAGTATTGATACATAAAATATAAGATAATATCCATTTAAATTATGAAAGAAAGAAGGATAGGGCTGGGAAAATAAATTGGGCCAGAAAAATTCCTGTAGGCATGTTTGTGCTTGCCATACATTTGCTTCCAAGCTTCCTTGTTATTATTGACCTAAGGGTAGTTATTCAATTCACCTTGTGTATAAGATAAAGTTACACCTATTGCTTAAGATAGATATAAATAATCTTGGTCCTAAATCAGAAAAAGTATTTTCCTGAGTTCTCATGAAGCACATAAAATAATACAATTAGTGTTCTTGCAATAGTAGCACTAGCAGATTTTGCAGGGTAATTTCTTCATATAGCACCATGTAAGCCAATGGCATCTAGCCAAGCGTTGCTAAGATAGGTCAGCATATTGCACTTCGGGTACTCAGCTCTCTGTTCACCTGGCTTGATATAGTATGTAAATCATGGCTTACATGAAAATATTAATTTTTGATCTATTGTTAGGTTTTTTATAAATCTTATTTGGCAAGAAGTTTAAAGTCTGTCCTCCATGGAGACTTTTTTCCATGTATGGAAAGAGCACTTGTTCTTTATTACCAATTAACTACAGATCCATATACCTGTGATTGGTATTTTCTCATAAAATTACAGAAATGTATTTTGACGATTTTCAGTTAAGTAGAAGTCTTTCCATGTTTGCTTGAACAGCAGAAATATCTACAGGGAAGAAAAAGAAAGAAAATTATTTTGGACTTACTCAGTAATACAGACAACTGAGTAGTAAATTTCAAAAGGTACGCTACATATAGTAAATTTTCTAAGTATATACTACAGATCTAATCAGATGCAGTAAATCCATAAAACCTATTGAAATAAGGCATCCACATGGAAATTGGATTTGAGAAACAGCACTTTTATGATGAAGTAGAAGGCAAATTATTTGTGAAATGTACAACCAAGGTGATGAAATTAAATGCTTGTTTATAGATAAAATAATAAAAACTAGCAAATAATTATCAGAGTATCTCAAATTACTTTGCTTTCTCTTTGGCCACTAGCCTGGTAAGTTGGCTAGAATGATTCTAGATTGAGATATTAATTATATGATGTCTGCATATAAAAGGAACCTGTTATAATTTTGTGAAAAAAAGTGTATAAATCCAATTTATTCAAAAGTGCTAATATGTGGAAAAAAGTAGATAAAATTGAAAGAAGATTGTAATATACATGTCCCTGTTTAAACTCTCTAAAGATTATTTGTTTATTCCTCTGTAAGGAAACTGTTCTTGTCAACTCTAACGTGATGAAATACTATAGCATAGATGCCATATAAGCATCATGAATTGGAGATCTAATACTACCTAGGGTGAAACTGATTCCTGTCTAAAGAGTCAAACCCAGAAAATATAATATATTACAGGTATAAGGTGAAATAAAATGTGGATATTTCCAGTACAGTGACTGGTATATAATAGAATTTTAATAAATATTTCTTTCCCTCTTTTATTTCTTAACAGCGACTCACTAAATTGAGTAAAACACATAATTGTGCCTGACATAGATATATACATTTTATATATTATTCTTTCTATATAATTTACATGTATAGAAAAAATATATGTTTACATGGTATATATTTATATTTTATATAATATGTATAACAAATATTTATATCATATATAATTTATATAAATAATGTATATCATATTTATTTGTATGTATAATATATATGGAATTTAAGACATCATTTTTAGGTCCTCAAAAACACCACCAAATAATTAACAAATCCATGTCAGTACAATCCAAAACATTTAATAATAGTAGTATCTCCTTGGTTTGGGATTATAGACTTTTTATTTTAAATTTTCATTTAATCATAAATTCTAATGACATCTCTAAAATGAACATGAATTGTCTCTGTAATAAAAATGAAACAAAAATATTTATAAAGTGACTAATCACAAGAATTCTAAAATTCATGAAGTAAAATTCAACATTTCAGATTTCTCCCTATATCCACAATATTATTGTCTTCTGCTCATATTTGGATGCATTGGGATCCTTATTTTCATTGTGACAGTGATTGGCCTGAAGTTCTGGCGTGAGTAGTAAATTTTTATTTATTTGAACATTTTCGGAAGATAAATGTTGATCCTTCATTCCTCTGAATGCCAAGATAAGCTATACGTTGTAGGCCAAAACTGGTATATGTCATATTATAAAATTATGTTAAATTTAAAAAATTAAATGCTCAAATGCAAACTTGGTATTTATTCTGTATCTTTTCTTATAAAAAACCCCCAATAGAGGTTGACTTTATTATCTTATAATAAAAAAGAATGTATTTTTACTAAAGAGTATGTGCTCATTGGTATCACTTTGTGATATCATTATTTAAGTATATATATATTTTTAAGACCCCTCTGAAAACCATTTTAGACCTCCAGACTTTTTTCTTCCTGAAGTGGTATATGTGTATACTGTAGCTACTCTATTTGAACCAAAGAAATTCATAGTTTCTTTGATTTTTCTGTCTTGCCTTTAAGGCTGTGAGCTAAAATGAGTAGTGTTTTACATATAACATGACAGGAAATAGATTTTGGGGGCTTTTGAGATGAGATTTCTAAAAATAGGTGAGTCCTAAAGCAACTTCTGTAGCATAGAAGATCCTTTACTTCTTAATAAAGGACCTATTTTTGTATTGGACAATTGGGCGATTTTGTGTTTTTCCCAATACAATAAGGGAAAATGTCAGACTTTTCTCAGACCAAATAGATATTCTACTTAATGTATTTTTTCTCTAAATATCAATCATATACCTCAAATGTGTTCAGTGCTATACTGAAATCAATTACTAATCACCCGAAAAAGTCCACTTATCTAACATTCAATGTTAAACGACTATTTTTAGTTATTATGAATCTATCTAAGTACGTACTGCTTTCTGTTAACCAGTAATTCTAAGAAGTTGAATCCACTGTAGTAATTACTATGGCTTTAAAAATGTTCCTAAAATTCGGGAGTAGATAATTTCTTGTTAGACACTGAGTATGATTTTTACAGGCCAGTCTGCTCTCTTGTAAATCAGTTTTCTCTTCAAAAAAATATAAATGGTAAAATGACATAAATGATGCAATAATTATTCTTTTAAAGAAAAATGCTATTGAGAAGAAATCAATAAAATTTGATATGTTGATGAATTACTAGTAGGAAAAATATTTTTTTCTAGCCATATTTTTATTCTAATAAATTAATAACAATTACAATATGTGTGTTTCTATAAAATTTGTCCTTGGATTTTGACCAGTTTAAAATATTCTTCATGGCTTCCAGTCAAAATGGAGTATTGACCATAAATATTTACATCTCCTCTCTTCCAAGAATCTATCCGTAGAACAAGAAAAGATAACAAAATAGAGTATTTTAATCAAAGCACATAGAATGGAAAGGGGAGAAAATTTAAAAACAAATGAAAAGTGGATAGTATAATGCTATTGGATAAATCACTAAGGAGAAACTTAGTTCAAAGAAAGTGTAAAAGACAGCTTCTATGTAGATGAAAGCTGTTCATCACGGCTAAGCTAAGGCAGGGCTCCACTTCAGAGAGGAGAGTCAGAGGGTAAATGGAGGTCTAAAACAAGGTAATTCTTTAGTACATACAATGCTTATTACCCATTAAATTAAAAATAAAATAACTTTTGAAAGCCAAAAAAATGAAGCAAAGTAACTAAGTGGAAGACTTTCTAAGCCAGGCTCTTTTCGATTGGTGTCTTGTCAATCTGTCGGTCTATTTACACAGTGGATTTTGCCCCTATAGCATGCAAAAAAAAAAGAACTCTCTAAAACAGTGAGATATATAGATAGAGCTAGGTAGCGTTCCTGATTTATGGACTGGTGGCCTGTGCAATAAGGTGTATACCCCCTTGTTTTGGTTTTGGAGTGAGAGAGGGGAGTAATGTATAGGTCTACCACATAGCTTGCTGTTTCTTGTGCCCTGTCTTCTGAAAAGTCATGATAGCTAACCAAATATCCCAGAGCATAAAGAAAAATGTCAGAAAAAAATAAATAAATATAAGAGGATACCTGAGACAAAAAAAAAAAAATCAAAAAATACCTGTTTATCCAGGAAGGTCAATAGCTCTTTTAACAAGCTTCCAGAAGAAGAAAATAGGTGAAAAAAAGTACATATAAAATGATGAAAAAAGTAATATAAACCATTTTTCAAGAGTAAAAGCAAAACCAAAAAGTATGAGTTTTCAGCTTACAAGAACCCACTAAGTTCAGAACAGAATACAAAAATAGATAATACATAGAAAGAGATGATAGATTAGATAGATAGATAATTTCAGAACACCATGAGTAAAAATATAATCCTAAAGGGTTTACATAAATAGTTTTCCCCCCAAAGCAAATTAGCATCAGATTTTTAAATGCACCTAAAAAGACTCTACTGGAGCAATGCCTTCAAAGGTACGAGCAATCTTGATTTTAACTTAAATTTAAAACAAGAGTAATCAAGTAAATATTTTTTCCATTCATTCTTTTGGAATAACAACAGCAAAAAAGAATGTGGGAGGTGGGTGGCTATCTTAAGATAGAATCAAGCTAGCCCCAGAATATAATTAAAAGACTTTTCAAATTAACAACTGTTCTGTTTTCCTAGCTAGCAATTAATTCTGTCTACATGAAAACACACTCTAAACGATGCAGCTAGGAAGCTGAAGGAACTTGATGATATGGTCAAAAGATTTTTTTTTTTTTGGTCTGCAACAAAGGAAAGTAAGATCAAGACTAGGTGTTGGAGCTCATGCCTGTAATCCCAGCACTTTCGGAGGCGAGGCAGGCAGAGCGCTTGAGCCCAGGAGTTCCACAGACCAGTTTGGACAGCATAGCAAAACCCCGTCCCTAATAAAAAAAATGTAAAAAAATTAGCTGGGTGTGGAGGTGGCCACCTGTACTCTCAGCTACTTGGAAAACTGAGGCAAGAGGGTGGCTTGAGCTCAGGAGCCAGATGTTGCAGTGAGCCGTGATGGCCCACTGCACTTAACTCAGGTGACAAAGCCAGATTCTGTATATATATAAAATAAAATAAAAGTTAAGAAAAGTAATAAAAATAAAAAAAGAAAAAAGAACATCAATTAAAAAGTCCAGTGAAAAAAATAAAATAATATACAAAAATGTAACATCATATATGAAGTCTAAGATTGTACATAATATTTAGAATTGTAGGCCGAACGTAGTGGCTCACGCCTGTAATCCCAGCACTTTGGGAGGCCAAGGCGGGCGGGTCACGAGGTCAGGAGATTGAGACCATCCTGGCTAATATGGTGAAACCCTGTCTCTACTAAAAATACAAAAAATTAGCTGGACGTGGTGGCCTGTAGTCCCAGCTACTCGGGAGGCTGAGGCAGGAGAATGGCGTGAACCTGAGAGGCAGAGCTTGCAGTGAGTCGAGACTGCACGAGACTCCGTCTCAAAATAAATAAATAAATAATAATAAAAAATAATAAAAATTTAAAAATAGAGTTATGATTTGCACTTAAACGAGTAAAAGCAGATATGGTGAAACGTAGTTAAATCTGGGGAAGAAGAGGAGTGGATGCATAGGAGAAGAGAAACTCACAATTTTTATTAGTATGCCTTTATTTACTGCTGGTACTTTTTCTCATGTACCCAGATTGCTATTAATTTTTTAATGTTTCTCATATCTTTTCTTTGCACTGAGTACAGATAAAAAAATGGATTTCTCCCAGAATGTAAATATCAGCAGTCTATCAGGTAATACTCTTTTTGTTTGTTGTGTGCTACTCTTAGGGGTAAATTTAGTTTTGACTTCTCTCTTCCCGCATTCACCCATGTTACACAGTAAGCCAACAGCGCTGGTGGAGAAAGGTATGAGATTGAAAAGGACATCCTCTTCCTCAGTGCCGCTGCTGCATATCAAATGGTTGAAAGGAAGGACGGTTGTAGTGATTTCTAGGAGGAAAAAAATAGGGTTTTAGTGAGTCAACAACAGGATGATAGTGGATTTCCTGCCATACCTAACTTGCCAAGTATTTACTGAGCGTCCACTGATAGGTGTAACATGTAATGGCTGTAGGCTGTAGTGGGAAGAGTGTGGGTTTGGGATAGACCTGTGTTTGAATCAAGAGATTTCAGCCAACTGTTCACATGAATTTAGGCAAATTAAACATAATTTTTTTAACTTTCAAATGAGGATATTATAATACCTATATCATAGAATATTTCATGTAGATTAATCAAACATAGGTCTATCCCAAGCCCACACTAGGATTATATTAGATAGCAAGATGACAGCATGTATTAATGAGTTAAGAATATATATGATGTTTCATACATCTAAATTTAGGTCCTAATAACCTTTTTCAAGTTATGCTCAGTTACTTTTTTAATCTTAGCTGGACATATAGTTTAATTTCTAAAGATAATTTTTTAATAAAATTTTAGGGTCATAGTTGACAGACTAAAATATTAACAGTGAAAATATGACACACTTTAACTTAGAAATATTTAATCCAACCAGTCAACATTCAACAATAAGCATTTATTACATACAAAGTACTAAATGATAAGACAGTCAAAGATGAATATGACCTTCCCACCTCACAAACCTTCCAATTAGGTGGAAGATACGGAGATGTTTACAAATGACCAGGACATAAACGATTTGTCCTTTGCTTTAGCAAAGGTATCAATTACGATACCTATGTGTTGAGTCTTATAGATAGCAGAAATTGACTGGTTCAAGGCTTCCTTTCTGAGGTGGACATACAATTGTACATTAAGGAAAAAGTTAGCAGGTAAAGAAGGAAGAGGAGGCTATTCAAGACTAAGGTAACAGTATGAATGACAAGCACAGGAGAATAAGTACCCAATGCATCAGTAACAGTAAGTAATCTCACAGACATGAAGTGCAGGATGTAAAGACAATATTGAAATGTCAAAGGAATTAGAACCAGATAGTGGAGGAAATTAAATAATAAGCTTTTACTTTTTCAGTTTATAATTAACTGTCAAAAATGTTATAATTTGCTTCCTTTGATTATGGGGATTGGAATTCACAAGCTTTGTTCTCCCCTACTCCATCATCCAAAACCCTGCTCAACTCCTGGAAATATACAGGTCAGCAAGTTATTCTCATTTTACATAACTGCTTTTTAATGACAAAAAATGAGCTGGAAAAATCTATTTTCCAAATAGTCCCATTTGATAATATTTATATCTTACATCTTCCCTGTTGGCTGTAAAGTTTAATTAACTTTCCCCTATATTTTCCTTTAGGACACAATTATTTGTGCCCAAATGACTGGCTGTTGAACCAAGGGAAGTGTTACTGGTTTTCAACTTCTTTTAAAACGTGGAAAGAGAGTCAACGTGATTGTACAGAGCTACAGGCACATTTACTGGTGATTCAAAATGTGGATGAGCTGGTGAGAAATCAAAAACAGGATCTAACCGCACAAGGAAAAATGGCTAGGTGCAAGTTCACTGCCTAAGAAGCATGGGAGGTTTATTGTCCTTGCTTTTGAACATGTGTTAGCCATAATGCAGTTACTATTGTTCATGAAAACATGCTAATGTATATGAAAAAATATATTTTATTAATGCCGGCACAGAGACTTACACTATAGAAGGCATCAAAATTTGTTTAAACAAATGAATGAATAAATATACTATTTCCTCTGCAGGAGTTCATACAGAACAGTTTAAAACCTGGACATTTTGGTTGGATTGGACTATATGTTACATTCCGAGGAAACCTATGGATGTGGATAGATGAACACTTTTTAGTTCCAGAATTGTGAGTAGTTATTTGTAAGAGAGGGGTGATAATGTTTATTTATAGAATTATTTTTATATTAAGCTTCCTCACTTTCTATTCTTTTTTTTCCTTCTTTCTCTGTTTTCCCTTATCTTTAATTTTTTTCTCCTTTTTCCTTTCTAGCTCTCTCTTTTCTTTCTTTCCTTCCTCCCCTTCCCTTTTTTTTCTTTGCTTCCTCTCTTCTTTAACATTCACTAATTTTGAAAAATGGGATGGAAAGTATTCATTTTGTCACCTGGCATTTTAATTGTCCAAAATTCATAATAATTTTTAAATTTCTAATCTGATTTAAATCTCACTTGAAAATAATTTTATGCAAATACTTTTCATGTAGTAAAAGCAAAGACAAAATTCACCTATAAATAAAAGCTGGAATATGTAGAAAGGTCTGGAGTTCAAATCAGAAAACATGATTCTAAAAATTTTGCCCTTCAGAAACTCAACTAAACTTGTTGATATCTGTTCCCCTCCATTCCTCCCTCCCTCCCTCTCTTTCTCTCTCCATTCCTTTTCTTCCTTTCCTTCCTTCCTTCCTCTCTTTTTCCCTTTCTACCTTTCTTTCTTTCTTTCTCTTTCTTTCTTTCTCTTTCTTTCTTTCTTTCTTTCTTTCTTTTTTTCTTTCTTTCTTTCTCTCTCCTTCCTTCCTTCCTTCCTTCCTTCCTTCCTTCCTTCCTTCCTTCCTTCCTTCCTTCCTTCCTTCCTTCCTTCCTTTCTTTCTTTCTTTCTTTTCTTTCTTTTCTTTCTTTTCTTTCTTTTCTTTCTTTTCTTCAGCAGAGCCTTGCTCTGTGGCTCAGGCTGGAGTGCAGTGGCATGATCATGGCTCACTGCAGATTTCACCTTCCAGGCTCAAGCAGCTCTCCCACTTCAGCCTCAGACTAGCTAGGACTACAGGTGTCTGGTTTTCTGTATGCTTTGTAGAGACAGAGTTTTGCCATGTTGCCCAGGCTTGTCTCCGACTTCTGAGCTCAAACTATCACCCACCTCAGCCTCCCAAAGTGCTGAGATTACAGGTGTGAGCCACCACTCCCAGCCTGATACCTGCTTCTTTATCTCTATAAAAAGATTCATGATACTTTCTTCACATTGTTCTTATGTGAACAATATGAGGTATTGCATGTAAGAGTGCTTTAAAATTCTGAAGTTCACATTTGATATTTTCTTCTGTGCTTTCGGTTACTAGTCATACTACCAAAACACTTGAGATGTGGTTAAGTTTGGAGCAAAGACCATGGAGTGATAGTTCATTTCAGTTTAGATATTTATCTACACCTGGATACATCTATTCTACATTTATTATCATCCTTCATGAACATAAAACTAAAGGATGAAGTAGTGTCCATTTCCTGGACCTGCTTTTAATGCAATCTTTGAAAAAAAAAAGTAAGATTTCTTACTAATTTTTATTATAATTATTTTTTACTTTTTTGGAAACCAGCATTACTATAAAGGTAAAATATCTCTTTTAAAAGCTTTTTTCTTATCATTTAAGGAAAATGACACACATGCAGGTGGTTATAACAGTGTTCAGTCTGTATTTTCTTAAATAATCATTAGTAACTAGAAAGAATAGTTTATGAAATAGCTCTCTTCAAAGGCATTCCATTTATACATTGTGCATCATCCTAACCTTATACTGTGGAAGTTATATGAGGAATTTAAGAGTCATTTAATAGTTTTTACTTTGACTTAAACAAAATCCTGGGCAACTGCCTCCCAACTCACATTGTTATAGCATACCTATCACTGTGTAATTTCTATTAAAAACTTTCATTTTGGCATCTACTTACCTTATAAAAAATTATTTATGCTGCTGTGTGGAAAATTAATAGATAGGAAACAAAATTGAAATTATGGAGGTCAGTTTAAAGGCTATGGGTAGAGATAAGGGAGAGATAATGGTAGCTTGAGTCTAAATTGAGAAGCTGGGACAAGTGAATGGATAGAAGAGATAATCTGAAAATAGAATACTCAGGTCTTGCAGGTGTATATAATGAGAGGTTTGAGAGGTAAGGAAGAAGCTGGGATGTCTTCTAGTCTAGCTTGAGCTTGCATGGTGTTGTTACTAAGATAGGAAAGAGGAGAAGAGGCTGCATTAGCAATGAAAATTCCATTCTAGAACCTCTGCAAAACTTTGGCTGCTGAAGACTTACCTATAAAAGTTTGGCTGGCTAAAACTTTAAGAGATACTACCATCATTTTAAGATAGATGCTCAAAAATCTGTCCTTTATCTCTTAGGTTTTCGGTGATTGGACCAACTGATGACAGGAGCTGTGCCGTTATCACAGGGAAGTGGGTGTATTCTGAAGACTGTAGTTCCACATTTAAGGGAATTTGCCAGAGAGATGCGATCTTGACGCGCAATAGAACCAGTGTTGTGTAAATGTACAACAAAATGTAGAAATAGTTTGCACGTTAAAGCAGAGCCAGATTTTAAAGACTTGGGTTTTTTAGGTAAAGTTTCTAACAGCAAGTTTCTGCTAACAGACATCATCTAAATAGGAGAAAAGTATTTTATCCTAAATGGGTCACAAGGACAACTTCTGAACAGAACTTTCACTCCATACTTGGACTTCCGGTTTGTCTTTTCCATGGCATTGACAATAAAAGCTAAATAAAAAGTTAGTAATTCTTTTAATAGTTATTTAATAGTTTGATATTTTTTGCAATTAAAATAGCATAGAATAAAACAACTTTAAAGGAATGTTATTTAGCTATATGTACTATGTGGTAGATTGGAAGGAAAGAAGCAGTATATGTACAAATATAATATTTGAAGCATGGACTTCTGAATTTTTCATTTGTGTATCATAGCCTGAAGTGTTTGGCGGGGAGTGGGTAATGAGAAATTACCTAATGGGTATAATGTACAATATTTAGGTGATGGATAAACTAAAAGCTCAGACTTCTCCACTCTGATTCATGTAACAAAATTATACTTGTACTGTTTAAATGTATACAAATAAAAAAATAATAAAGTCATGTGGCCAAATATTCAAAACAAAAAGAATAAAAGCAAATCCGTGCATGTAAATTAAGAATTGAAAGAAATGTGTATGGATGTTAACAGTGCCTATTCTTTTTCTTTAGTGAAATACAAATTTATTTCTTTTTCCATCCAAATATAAAATTTTAATGTAATGCTTCTAAATGAAAAAACTACAATAACTTGTTCTTATTTTTAATACACGTCTTTATTCTTTAAAGTTTTATTGAGGTCAAATTGATACACAAAATACTGCACATACTTAATGTATACTTTCTGGTGAGTTTGTATATACCTGAGATGCCATCACCACAGCTAAGGTACTAAACGTATCCATTACCTCCAAATATGTCCTTATTTCTTTTCTGTCTATCTGCTTTTATTTTTATAAGAACACAACATGAGATATAGTCTCTTAATTTTTTTTTTTTTCCCCGAGATGGAGTCTCGCTCTGTTGCCCAGGCTGGAGTGCAGTGGCGCAATCTTGGCTCACTGCAACCTCTGCGTCCCAGGTTTAAGTGATACTTGTGCCTCAGCCTCCTGAGTAGCTGGGATTACAGGCATGCACCACCATGCCCAGCTAAATTTTGTATTTTTAGTAAAGACTATATTTCACCATGTTGGCCAGGCTGGTCTCCAACTCCTGACCTCAAGTGATCCGCCCGCCTCAGCCTCCCAAAGTGCTGGGATTATAGGCATGAGCCACCATGTCCAGCCTCTCAATTATTTTAAAGTGCACATTACTAAATTGTTAATAGTAGGTACTATGTTGTAGAGGAAATCTCTAGAACTTATTCATCTTGCATAAGTGAAACTTTCTGTGCTTCGAGCAGCAATTTCCCACTTCCCTTTCCATCTATCGCCTGGAAACTGGCATGCTATTCTCTGTTTCTCTGGGTTTTATTTTTAACAGAAAAACACAAAGCCTTATTTTTTCAGTATATTAAAAAATTAAATTTAATCTAATTCTGCCTCTTTTTCTGTGTATGTGATGCAGGATCTTTTGCTCCTTAGTTCAGTTAAAATCCAAATTCTTGTCACACGACCAGGAAAAATTAGGCACGTGGACACGTTGAAAAGTGAGGAGAGCAGAATTTATCAAAAGAAAGCACTCAGTGTTAAAAAAATAATAATAATAAAAGCAGGGGGAGGCATCCTGCCAACAGTGCCACCTCACAGATTGAATACCACGCGATCACACACACAAGCTGAAGAGGCCAGGCTCCTCCTGCCTGCATAAGCTTTGAATTCTCAGGGGCTCTACCACATTCTCCCAGTGTGCAAGCAGGTCCCCAGTCCATTGTGGGCATGACCAGACAAGGCCCTGGGTAGGTTCCCTCATCTGCACAAAAGCATCTGATGTAAACACTTTTAGGGTGGATCAGAGATTCTCTGGGGATCCGCCCTTATCTGCCTACTGCATCTATCATATGTGTTTTCTATTCCTTGGATTTTAACTCCTTCTAAGCATTTGGGGGAAAATAGATCAGGCACATGACTATAGTTATGCCATTTCTTTCACTGGCATTTCCACCAAGTTAAGTGTCCTCAATTTTCATTAAAAAGAAATCAAACTTACAGCTGGCAATAAAGTACTAAAATGCTGTAAGCATAAAATGACTATTTGAAGGAATATGCCATGTGGCTTGTTTTTAGTGTGATGCCATAGTTTATTCCCCTTTTATCAAACGTATTTAATCTAACTACTTTAGTTTTCTAAATGAAATTCTATATAAAGTTTACTTTTCCTCTCATTTTGAAACCCGCTCAATTTCCTCATAGAATTGATATTTATGACTTTTTGGAATAAACATAGAAATTGACCCTCCTGGTCCTCAAAAGTGAAACTCACACTTGTCTTACCTGAGATCCTTCCTTGGGAAACTGACCCTCAAGTGAGGAACAGAAAATCATCAGATCACCACATCCAATCATATGCCAGAGCCCTCATCCATTGCTTTCTTACTTCTTCCTACTATTTTTTTCCTGCCTTCCCTGGTACGTAAACCCCAATTTTAGTTTGTTAAGGAGACAGGTTTGAAACTTTACCTCCCATTCTCCTTGACTACAGCACCCAATTGCCTTCTTTCCTGGCAAAACTCATGTCAGTGATTGGCTTTCTGTGTGGTGAGCAGCAGCACCTAGACCAACCCCCTGCCATGTTGGTAAGAACTTATTTAAAAGATTTCATAATAAATGCAACAGCTACGACCACTATTTATTTTGCAAAAATGATGACTCAGAAATTTCAAAGCAGCAAAAACCTTTTATAACCCTTTACAAATTTACACCATCCTCAGCAAAATCCCCTATGACCATCAATAGAAGGCTCTGTCTCTTTTATCTCAAGTCCCACCAAAAATCTTTGATAAACTTAGAGGTGGGACCCAAATATGAACTCACAACCTTTTTAGTAGATTCAGGAGCACCTTGTTCCTCTGTGTGTTTCCCTCCATCTGATATCACTTGCTCCTCAGAACTTTCTGTCTCAGGGTAAAGGGAGAAGGATTTAAAGTAAAAATCTTAGAAGAAACAGAAGTCAGTATAAAAACTGATCAACTCACATAAAGCTTCTTTTAATACCTGAAGCAGAAATTAACCTATTAGGAAGGGACTTAATGCTAGAACTAGGCATCATGTTCTAGAACTCTGGGCCAACATGTAGGCCACCAGCTTACATGTTGGCCCGGAGGGATTCCTCACCTCACTAAACCTATTTACCACTGTGGATGAAAGATACATCCATCCTGATGTCTGGTCAAGAGAAGAAAATCAAGGAAGACCTCAAGTCCTTCCAAAACACAAAAAGCTAAAAACGGCTGGGGAAGCAGTAAGAAGAAAACAATATCCCATTCCCCTCGAAGGCAGAATAGGCTTGAAGCCCGTAATTTAAAATGTCATTCAAGATGGGCTTCTTGAACCCTGCATGTCCCCTTTTAACACCCAAATACTGCCTGTAAAGAAATTAGACAGGTCATACCAACTAGCACAAGACCTCGTAGCTATCAACCAGTTAGTCCAAACTACTTATCCTGTTGTCCATAACCCTTACACCATCCTCAGCAAAATCCCCTGTGACCATCAATGGTTTACAGTCACAGACTTAAAAGCTGCCTTTTGGGCCTGTCCCTTGGCTGAGGACAGTTGGCACATACTTGCTTTCGAATGGGAAAATCCTTATTCTGGATAGAAACAACAGTAGTGATGGACAGTTTTGCCCCAAGGGTT
Source organism: Theropithecus gelada (assembly GCF_003255815.1). Classification (NCBI taxonomy): domain Eukaryota; kingdom Metazoa; phylum Chordata; class Mammalia; order Primates; family Cercopithecidae; genus Theropithecus; species Theropithecus gelada. The sequence continues at coordinate 94,824,106 of NC_037679.1, read as the reverse complement.
CACAGATTCCCCTAACCTTTTTGACCAAATTTTAGAACAAGTTTCAGAATAAATTCATACCCCAAAACAAATATGTCTGCTTCAATATGTACACGATCTTCTCATATCTGGTGAAAATGCAGAGAAAGTAGCTGCCTTCTCTACACACCTTCCTAACCATTTACAAGGGGAAGGATTATGAGTTTCAAAAGGAAAACTCAAGTTTGTAGAGCTTGAAGTTACATAGTAAGGACACTTAATAAGTAAAGGCAAATGAAGGATGGGACCCGAACAAGTAGAAGGAATCAGATCCTTACCTTTGCCTCAAACTAAGCAGAAGCAGAAAATTTTTAAGATTAGTTGGATATTGCCGCTTATGGATTCACTCATATGCTCTAAAAACTAAACTTTTATACAGAAAATTTACCCAGTGGAAACCTGATCATATTCTGTGGACTCCTGAAGAAATTCATCAAATTGAAGAATTAAAACATATGCTTATAACTGCCCCTGTTCTAGCCTTACCATCCCTAGAAAAACCATTCCACCTTTTTGTTAATGTTAATAATGGGGTGGCTTTAGGGGTACTTACCCAGGAACACAGAAGCCACAGGGGAGGAACACAAGGAGTTAAATGAAAAACAAGCGCTTCAGAGGAAATACAGCCTGTTTGGCTACCTGATCTGCAAGGTTATTTTTCTGACTTTCAAAGGAAAAGCCTTTTTGGTGTCCTGGAACATGGAAAATCGCTATCTCTTTGGGTAACTGGAGAGTATTTAACACTTCGGTGATTAACTCTTTGCGGATGAGATCTTGGCCTTTGCTGTTAATAAGACCTTGTTCAGTCCAAATCTTCCCTAAGGTATAAGCTACCTCAAAGGCATACTTAGAATCGGTATAAATTGTCCCTTCCTGGTTTTGCAAGCATTTTAAAGCCTGGCTTAATGCAAACAGTTCACAAGTTTGGGCAGACCAATTATTAGCCAGTCTTCCTGACCCTATTTCTACTAAAGTTTCTCAATCTATTATTGAATATCCATTATGTCTTTTCCCCTCAATTACCTGGGAGGAGCCATCTATAAATAAATGCCACCCCGTTTTGAAAGGGGTGTTTCCTAAATCTGGTCTGACTTTTGTGTGGTAGTTAATTAAATCTAAATACATGTGATCTCTTTTTAGGTTTGGATACCCTGTTAAGAAACCTGCTGGGTTGAGTGAGTTATCAGCGGTTAGTGTTAAATCATTTCTTTGTAATAGAACAGCTTCATATTTTAAGATGCTTGAGTCAGTGAGCTACCTCCCTGCCTTTTGGTTTAAGATAGTTGTAACTTGACGGGGCATGCTTACCACTAATTTTCCCCCGAAGGTTAACTTCCTGCTTTCTTCAGTCAATAACATGGTAGCCATGATAGATTGAATGCATTCAGGCCACCCACATGTACTGGGTCTAAAATCTTTGACAGGAAGGCTACAGGCTGCCTGCGGTTTCTGTACTGAACAAAGGAGAGTAAGGGTGTTTATTCCTAACACAGTCCCTGCCTCTGTGTCATTCCCTATTGGCTGGAGTCAGACCACACAACCCAAACTAGTCCCGATTGGCTAAACACTTAAACCTTCTATGTCAGGCAGATGTGTGATGGGGGAGAAGGAAGGAAGGGAAGAGGGCTGCCTGTGGATGGGAGAAAGCTAACCTTTTTCCGAATAAGGAAAGGAATGTAGAATGAGGCTGAGACATGTCTAGGCATGCCAGGGCACAGCAATAGCAGGAGGACTGTTTGCAGGCTAGAAACAAGGAAGTACAAGAAGGTTGGGCCTCTGAACAAAGAACAAGGGCATTACACAATTAAACCTTTTGAAGAGGAATTTATAATCTCTGGCATTAATTAATGGTGTGGTTAGTTCCATATATTGCCAGACCTTACCAATTGTGAAGCCAGCAAGTCCAAGAATTCTCAAAACCCCAAAAGTAGTTTATAACCTTAAAACTTTTAGCAAATCTTAACTCCAACCTGCATAATTTAGCTCACCTATTTACTTCTTAGTGATACCTGCATTTTACTGGTAATTTTTAAGGCTGTTTTTATTTCACAAAGTTTAAAGTCATGTGAACTGAAAGTACCACAGCTTTTATCTTCCCCTTTAAAAATTACTTGATCCAAGCACTTATCTTTAGGACAAATTAATTAAAGCTCTTTTTACAGACATCACACACAGTATACACACAGATAGGCAGAAGGAAACCCAGTCCCTGGGTGAGTTCTTTTAAGAGACAGGGCTAGGAGAGCATGTAGATATCTAACCTGATAGGGCTCATCACCTAAGGCAGGGCTTCTAAATAAAGCCTTTGTAATGCAATGGGGAGCGGAGCAAGAAGACACGAGGCAGATGAGAACAGAGGTAGCCTTTATTGAGCTCACGGGAGAGGTTCACCGGTCCCCTAGGAGGAGGGTGGAAGTTACGCTGGGGGCGGGTATGGGGGCCTTTTATAGGGCGAGGTAGGAGGGGTTTGTAGGTTTCCGTTTTCCTCGGTTAGGTTTGGATTTCTGAGGAATGACGTGTCCAGGAGTTTGCGCAGAGCGGGGGGTGTTTGGGGGGCGTGGGCTTTTTTCACGTGCTGAGAGTCTTAGCAGGAAGTGAGGGGTGGGAAGTCCTAACAAAGGGCCTGCCATGCCCGGCGATACCGCCGTGTTGGGTCTAGATTCCTGCCTAACAGCCTTGTCATGCAATTACTGGCCATGCCCCCAGTATGTAAAGCAAGAAGGAGGCCTGCAGCACAAACCATACAGACATGCAAAGCTCACCAGATTGGCTATAGTCCAAGACTAGCCCCACAAATCCTTTTTCACAACAAAAACTTTAGAGAGTACAGTTATAGTTGGGGGGCCTGACCTTGTAAAAGTGTCCTCTAAAAGGAAAAAAAAAAAAATTTAAAGGTTAACTGCTGATGGGGTAGAGAAGGGGATAAAACAAAATCGGTTTAAAATGCCTGGAGAAAAACCTCTTATTCTTATGAAAGTGGATGTTTCACTAGGTGAAAAGCTTAATTTTCATCCAATAAAGCTGAAGCCCTTGGGTGGGAAAGGGGAAGGCCGCGGTGGCTTGTGGCTAGGAGCCAGCCAGCTGGCTGTGCGGGACCCTTAGGCCATGAGTCCCACCCCTGCATGGAGGGGAGGCAGAGTGAGGAGACCCCACTTGCCTGTCCCTCTTAAAGTAGAAAGAAAAGGCCCTTTCCCCTGACCCTTAGAGTGACAGGGTTTGGAGGCATGTTTTCCCCACCCTTAGAAGTTGGAGGATGAAAATACTTAGGAGCAACAGTGAGAGGTTTTGAGTTCCCATTTTATTCACCTCTTCTTGAGCCCCCATGTTGTGTGCCAAAATTGTTGCAGGACTCTTCGTTAGTTCAGCTAAAGACCGTGTTCTTATCCCACCCATGTCCATAAAAATTTAGGCTCACAGATGGTTTAGAGGATGAGTTTTATTGGGTGAAATCAGGGTTTTATTGGGTGAAAAGCAAAAAAAAAAAAAAAAAAAAAAAAGGGAAAACAAGATCCTCCACAAAGTCAGAGTCCTCTGCTAGAGCACTTCCCGCCGACCATTCGAATCTCAGGTTCCACACAGGAAGAGGAAGGTCCAGGCTCCTCTTTGATGCAAAAGTTGTGAACTTCCCAAGGCTCCACCTCAGTGGGCAGACTGGTGGGAGTTTCTCCAGGGAACTACTTCCCACCTGCCTGTCTCATTTTCACACTGTAATCAAGATACTTTTTTTTTTTGTCTAGCTTTTCTTACTATCTATTCATCTATACTCACATTTGTACTTGTTCTGAAAGATCACAGTTACCCAGGCAGGTAATTAAATCTGCACTAATGCAACAAGGCAGCTTTGATACAACCTTTTGAATGCCCTACAGAATTTCAATTTTATGAAGCATCCAACGATGTGCCCCAAATTCATTTTCTTTCCTTTTTCTTACTTGGGAGATTGCATTTTTTTTCACTAACCTATTCCCTGTTCACTTTGATATTTATTACCCTAGTCTATATAGTATGTTATAATTTTTATGTATAACTCTTATAATTTATCAGTGTGTATTATTTGTAGATGCTATGTTCTGAGTATTTGGGTCCTCCTAAAACTCATAAGTTGAAAGCTAATCACCAATGTGAAGGTATTATGGGATGGAGCCATTCATCAGGAGGTGATTAGTTCATGAGGATGGAGCCATAGTGAATGGGATTGTGCCCTTACAAAAGGCTCCAGAGAACTGCCTTGTCTCTTCAACCATGGGAGTGCACAGCAAGAAGCTTCCATCTATAAACTGGAAAATGGGCCCTCACCAGACACTAAATCCATTGATGCCTGAACTTCCAGCCTCCAGAACTGTTGAAACTGGCTTAATTGCCCCATGTAAGATGTTTTTGATAAATATAGAAATTGACCCTCCCAGTATTAAAAGTTGAAACTATATTTATCTTATCTTAAAGGTTGAGTTCCTTCCTCAGGAAATTGACCCTCAGGCTTACCATATAGTATCAAGGAATTGAAACTTCTCTTCCTTACCTCTTCTTAATTCCTGTTTTCCTAACCAACCTCTTACTTCCTATGGCCAATTCCTCTTCTTTACTCCTCCCTAATTCCTGTTTTCCTGCATGTAGTTATTCTTTCCCCAGTATATAAACCCCCAATTTTAGTCATCTGGGAATCCAGATTTGAGACTGATCTGTTCTCCTCAGCTGGAGAACCCTAATTAAGCTTTCTTCCCTGCCAATACTTGTCTCACAGAAGCCAAAGTGATTGGCTTTCTGTGTAGCAAGCTCTGGGACCTAGAACAGACCTCTGTCATTTTGGTAACACTGTAAGAAATAAATTTCTCTTGTTTATAAGTTACCCAGTCTAAGGCATTTTGTTATAGCAGGCTAAATGGTCTAGGACAATAAAATCAGTGTTCTTTTTGAGGCGGGTATTTCCTTGTCTTAAAGACATTGTTGAAGTAAATGTTCATTTGTATGCGATTCTCTTGCAACATTTCTTTACGTCAAAGTCACGGTAGTTAGTATTTTTTAATATTTACATGTATAGAACACATAGTTCTTTTAACTTCCTTTTTTTTTTATTATACTTTAAGTTCTAGGGTACATGTGCACAATGTGCAGGTTTGCTACATATATATACATGTGCCATGTTGGTGTGCTGTACCCATTAACTCATCATTTACATTAGGTATATCTCCTAATGCTATCCCTCCCTACTACCCCCTCCCCACAATAGGACCTGGTGTGTGATGCTCTCCTTCCTGTGTCCAAGTGATCTCATTGTTCAATTCCCGCCTATGAGTGAGAACATGCGGTATTTGGTTTTCTGTTCTTGCGATAGTTTGCTGAGAATGATGGTTTCTAGCTGCATCCATTCCCTACAAAGGACATGAACTCATCCTTTTTTATGGCTGCGTAGTATTCCATGGTGTATATGTGCCACATTTTTTTAATCCAGTCTGTCACTGATGGACATTTGGGTTGATTCCAAGTCTTTGCTGTTGTGAATAGTGCCGCAATAAACATACATGTGCATGTGTCTTTATAGAAGCATGATTTATAATCCTTTGGGTATATCCCCACTAATGGGATGGCTGGGTCAAATGGTATTTCTAGTTCTAGATCCTTGAGGAATCGCCACACTGTTTTCCACAATGGTTGAACTGGTTTACAGTCCCACCAACAGTGTAAAAGTGTTCCTAAGCTGTACTTCTTGGCTGGCCTATCAATATAGATCCCTTTAATTTGACTTATTAAAACCATCATTGTAGCCACAGGTCACCTAATTGTTTATTGTTATTTGCTCTGAATTCTTAGTAGAATCAGGATTTTTCTGATTTTTGCACATATTGGAGCAGATATGTATTTTGAATTTATAAAGTTCTGTCTATAATCCTTCATGTATTCAGTCACGTTTGGTTCTTTTGTTTATTACTCACAAGGTTCTGTATTCTTGTCCCGTCCCACAGGATCGTCAATGTAGGCCCTAGAAGAGGGAGTGGGAACTCGGGGGGACAAGAGACACGAGAAATGGAGACAAGACAATATCCTGATCAAGTCTCATTTATTGGTGGCAGTGTAATGCCTTATATAGACCAGCAGGGGCGGAGGTTGGGCCAGGGCGATGATGGTGGCCCTGCGGTGGGCGTGGCCAGGTACGTTTTGGTTTCTTTGGTCGGACGTCATGTTGCACCTGCGCTGTAAGTTGATCATTTTCCCGGGCGCGGGAAAATGGGTGATGAAGAACCCGGAAGAGCACCATTTTGTACTGGTGTATGAGATATCAGTACAGGGAAGAAGGTAAATCTAGGGAGGAGGTATAGAGTGGAAGCGTATAGAGCTCAGGCGTCAGTTGTCAGTTATAATCGCTATGGCCGGGCCACGCAGCTCCGGACATATTCTATAATAGAGTGAGTGAGAAAACCACTTTTGCATAGTTAGCTCTTCTTTCAATCTTGAAGTGTGATAGTCATTTTCAAGTTTTTTCTGCTCTATAAAGAATATTGAGGTTTGCTGCAAATCCACTTGATATCAATAAATCCTCTGGAACTATGGACTCCATCAGCACTCAAGAAAGCAAAGGATCCGTTCCCTATAATTTCAAACCTGAAAAAGAACACTCTAAATCAGTCTGGGAACCACTTTACAGTTGTAATCAAAAATACAATTAAGAATAGAGTGATTTTAAATATATTATACCAAATACTGAGCTCCCAGAAAATATACCCACCCATCACCATATGCTACATTAAAATATCTGGCATATTAAGGGAAATAAGACTGGACATAAGTGTTTGTTGGAGTTAAAATCTGTAACCCTACTTAGAACAACTTGTAGATAGGTAGATAGACACATATAGATACACAAAGACAGGGGTAAGACCCTTCTTTCCTTCTATTCTTCCTTCCTTGCTTGCTTCTGTTCTTCCTTCCTTTCTTCCTTTCTTCTTTCTATCTATATGCAAAGAAAGAGAGAGTTGCCAAATTCAAAGATTCCTGAAATTTAAGATATCAGTTTTCTGGCATAATTTTAGTAATGTACTTTTTCAAAGAGTAAAAATAAGATTTATATTTGCTTGATACTTTTGAAACATACTGCAATAGAAACCTAAGAGACTGCTGACAATATTGTTTTTTACATTTCATCCTCATGGATAGAAAGAATCAATATTGTGAAAATGGCCATACTGCCCAAAGTAATTTATAGATTCAATGCAATTCCCATCAAACTACCTTTGACATTCTCCACAGAATTAGAAAAAAACTACTTTAACTTTCATACGAAACCAAGAAAGAGCCTGTATAGCCAAGACAATCCTCAACAAAAAGAACAAAGCTGGAGGCATCATGCTACCTGACTTCAAACCATGCTGCAAGGCTACAGTAACCAAAACAACATGGTACTGATACCAAAACAGACATATAGACCAATGGAACAGAACAGAGACCTCAGAAATAATGCCACACATCTACAGCCATCTCTACTTTGACAAACCTGACAAAAACAAGCAATGGGGAAAGGATTCCCTATTTAATAAAGGGTGCTGGGAAAACTGGCTATCCATACACAGAACACTAAAACTGGACCCCTTCCTTACACCTTATACAAAAATTAACTCAAGATGGATTAAAGACTTAAATGTAAAACCCAAAACCATAAAACCCCTAGAAAAAAACCTAGGCAATATTATTCAGGACATATGCATGGGCAAAGACTTCATGATGAAAATGTCAAAAGCAACAAAAGCCAAAATTGACAAACGGGATCTAATTAAACTAAAGAGCTTCTTCTGCACAGCAAAAGAAACTATCCTCAGAGTAAACAAGCAACTAACAGAATGGGATAAAATTTTTGCAATCTACCCATCTGACAAAAGTCTAATATCCAGAATCTACATGGAACTTAAATAAATTTATAAGAAAAAATAAACATCAAAAAGTAGGCAAAGGATATGAACAGACAGTTCCCAAAATAAGACATTTATGCAGCCAACAAACATATGAAATAAAAAGCTCAACATCACTGACCATTAGAGAAATGTAAATCAAAACCATAATGAGATACCATCTCATGCCAGTCAGAATGGCAGTTATTACAAACTCAAAAAACTATAGATGCTGGTGAGGCTGTGGAGAGATAGGAATGCTTACACACTGCTGGTGGAAATGTAAATTAGTTCAACCATTGTAGAAGACAGTGTGGTGATTCCTTAAGGATCTAGAACCAGAAATGCCATTTAACCCAGCAATCCCATTATTGGATATATACCCAAAGGAATATAAGTCATTCTATTATAAACACATATGCACACACATGTTTATTGCAGCACTATTTACAATAGCAAAAACATGGAATCAACCCAAATGGAAATCAAAGATAGACTGGTTAAAAAAAAAATGTGGTACATATACACCATGGAATACTATTCAGCCATAAAAAAAGAATGAGTTCATGTCCTTTGCAGGGACATGGATGAATCTGGAAACCATTATCCTCAGCAAACTAACACAGGAACAGGAAAGCAAACACTGAATATAAACAGTTGAACAGTGAGAACACATGGACACAGAAAGGGGAACAACACACACTGAGGGCAGAAGAGGGTGGGGGAAAGGGGAGGAAGAGCATTAGGACAAATAGCTAATGCATGTGGGGCTTCAAACCTAGGTGATGGATTGATAGGTGCAACAATCCACCATGGCACGCACATACCTATGTAACAAACCTACACATTCTGCACTTGTATTCCGGAACTTACAGCAAAATAAAAAATATACATATTTTTTATTAATTTTCTTTGTCGATAACCAAATCTTTTCTTATTTATAAGTATAATTTGTCCTGTCTTGCCTATTTCAATATTTGTTTTATTGGTTGCTTTTTTTTAATCTAGCACTTTAGTAAAATAATAAGGCAGAGATACATAAGTATCCAAGAAACAGTTATATAAATAAAAATTTTAACTAAATAAAAAATAAAAATTTTAAAAATAAATATAATATTGCTTATGATGAACATTTGGAAAGCTAAAGACAACTATACAATCCTCAACTGTTTTAATCTAAGAGATACTTTTAACAATTTTAACCCACCCAGGAAATGCTAACAGAAATAAAAATAAATAAAATAAGCAACAAATAAATAAAAATAAATAGTATTCATTGTGGTGGGCATTTGAAATGTTAAAGACAACTACAAAGTCTTTAACCCTTTAAAGACAAAGAAATCTTATAGAAACTTTACTTGGAAAGAAGTACAAGTAATACATGAGTTTTGACTTAAAATTTGCAGAATGATTAAATTTGAATTAGCAAAAGAGCACTAATTGTCAAGCAAGAGCTTGACAATAAAGATAAAATAACAAATAAAAATAAAAATGGAAAATTTCACTGTGTATTATTTAACAAGGTGAGAAGAAAATGGGTTGCTCTAGGGTGTGCTTCAATGTGAACGGAACTATGTCATAGATTGGAGACTGAAAAGTTAATTACACATGAAAAATAGAAAGATTTGTTTATAATAATACAACTCAAAATGCTTTAAAATTTTTCATAAGACACACCAGGATAAGAACATTCCTAATACATTGGAAACTCACCAATCATTGAATGTGGTGCCATTTGTCCATTTCCAAGAATCTCCTTGTTTCCTGCTTAGTCCAATCCAGTGCATATCAGTTCCTGCATACCTCTTCAAAAATTCCTTTCACAAAGCAAAGGGAATCAGCGATTACTTAATATGTTACAGCACATTGCTGAACATGCTTCCCACCCCAATTATTCTATCTTTTAGGATTCACATTCTAATTTGTCTTCCCTGATGCTTCTATAACAACAAACGGCACAGATGTTGATATTTGGGTTAGTTTTATCAGAATGATTTTCATTTTGCTTTTTTGCATCTTAAGTATCTCCAAATAGTTGGGCTACAATCAAGTCATTGACACTCCGAGCTACACTCTCATTATCTTTAAAGGTAACTTCCATGTCTCAAGTGAGAAATTAATGAAAAAACCATATTTAACTTTATTTCCTTCAAGTTCAAATTCCTAAACCATTCGTATGTTCTAGTCACAGAGTGAATGACATAGGCTATAAATTAATTAGATGTTAAATTTGCCTAGATGACAATATAGGACCTAAGCAGGTTCTATGAGATCTGATACAGCATCATCTTCAAGGATGATAGAGAACTAATGCTTATATATATTTTTTGTGTGCACAGGCACTTTTCCTAAAATCATAAAAAAGGGATGCAGGGGGAGTAGTTTAATGGAAAGTATAAATACTATGAGAATAGGGAAATCCAGTGATAAAATACTTTGATTAGATACTACAGTATGAATGCCACTGATATTGTATTTTTTTTATATAATCAGAGATAAAACTAACTTCTATATGAATATAATTTACTGCAATGAAATCTATTAAGTGATGGGTTTAGTCACTCCTCTGTTGGATTTTTGCTATTAAGTGACAAACCTTTTCATTAGCTTTTTGTTCTTTTAACTTTTATTTTAGGTTCTGGGGTATATGTGAAGGTTTGTTACATAGGTGGACTTGTGTCACTAAGGTTTGTTTTACAGATTATTTCATCACTCAAGTATTAAGCCCATTAACCAATAGTTATATCTGTCATATCTGCTATCACATAGTTCTGGGTTATTTATGGCAGTGTGCTAATTGAGATCAATAGGAGAGAACTGGAAAGTTTTTTATGTACATCATTTACATAGGCACTGAACAAACTTCTGTCTTAAACGAACAATTAACTAATTACAAGCAAGTCTTACCCAATCCAAATAGAAACTGTCAGTACTAACTTTAGATCAAAAATAAAAGTAGACAGACTGATTAGTTTAGAAAAGATATTTTAAAATTAACTCATCCATAACAAAAGAATCATAAATCAATCATGTAAACACCACTGCAACCACTGTAGTTCTGCTTTTAGTTCTTTGAGGAATTGCCACACTGCTTTCCACAATAGTGGAACTTATTTTCACTCACACCAACAGTGTATAAGTGTTCTTTCTCTGTAACCTCACCAGCATCTATAGTTTGGGACTGTTTAATAATATCCATTCTGACCGGTGTGAGATGATATCTCGTTGTGGTTTTGATTTGCATTTCTCTAACCATCAGTGATGTTGAGCTTTTTTCATATGTTTGTTGGTGGCATGTATGTCTTCTTTTAAAAAGTGTCTGTTTATGTCCTTTGACCACTTTTAATAGGGTTGTTTTCCTCTTGTAAATTTAAGTTCCTTATAGATGTTGATATTAGACTTTCAGCAGATGCCGAGCTTGCAAAAGTTTTCTCCCATTCTGTAGTTTGGCTGCTTACTGTGCTAATAGTTTCTTTTGCTGTGCAGAAACTCTTAAGTTTAATTAGATACCATTTGTCAATTTTTACATTGTTTTTTAATCATTGCTTTTGTTGTCTTTATCATGAAATTTGCCTGTTTCAATGTCCAGGATGGTATGGCCTAGGTTTTCTTCTAAACTTTTTATAGTTTGGGGGTTTGCATTTAGGTCTTTTATCCATCCTGAGTTGATTTTTGTGTATGGTATAAGGAAGGAGTCTTGCTTCAATCTTTTGTATATAGCTAGCCAGTTATTCCAGCACAACTGATTAAATACGGAGTTCTTTTTCTATTGCTTCTTTTTGTCAGCTTTGTCAAAGATCAGACGGTCATAGGTGTGTGGCCTTATTTCTGGGCTCTCTATTCTGTTCCATTGGTCTATGTGCCTGTTTTTGTACCTGTACCATGCTGTTTTGGTTACTGTAGCCCTGCAATGTAGTTTGCAGTCAGGTAACATGATGCTTCTAGCTTTATTCTTTTTGCTTAGCCTTGGCTATTTGGGCTCTTTAATGATCCCATATGAATTTTAAAATAATTTTTTCTTTCTAGTTATATGAAGAATGTCATTGGTAGTTTGATAGGAATAGCATTGGATTTCTGTCATTCCAGCCAGTTCACCCTGGTTAAGAACTCTTGTTGGAGAACTGGTGCAGTTGTTTGGAGAACATATGACACTCTGACTATTTCATTTACTGGAGTTCTTGCATTAATTCTCTCTCATCACTGCATGTGGGTGTTACTTTACCTGCAGTGTATATTTAGTACAGTCAATAGACCTCTTTTCTGTATGTTTTCATATGGCTGAAACTTTGGGCAGGGTCTTTATTTGAAGGTGACTTCTTGTCTTTGGTTTTAGAGGGGGTTATGTTAGTGAGACATTTTTGGTGTTGAAGCTTTGAGGTGTGATCCAGGAGGTGGCGCTTGAACATATTTGTCAGTTGGGAGACTCTTGTTGGATTGTGTGGCTCCCTTATGTTTCCTGGTAGTTGCAGCTCTGTTCTCTCTCAATGTCCTGAAAATGTGGATTTCTCTCCCTCTTGAGTGCTGGCTGTAGATTGCGGCGTGGCACTCTTAGTCTGCTGACTGCAGCTCTTGGGTTATCAAAGTGTTTGTTTCTTCTCCAACTTGGAGGCAGCAATGGAAGAGACCTTAGTAGTGGTTAAGGCCAATGGTCTTTTGCTTTTCTCCTGGGAGCTTTACTCCAGAGGGATGCAAGTAATCAATCATTCAGTGCAATCAGCCCAGGATGGAGGGTCTGTGCTGTGGGCCCAAGCTGGGGGTTCCATGTCTGGTGATGAGCAAGGTGGGTGGGCAGAGCCTGTGGAGATGGACTGGCCTCCTCTCCTGCAACTTGTTGGAGAGGTGGATGAGAGACTTAGGGTCTTGGCTCCTTCATTAGTCTGAGGGCAGCAAGGGCAGTTCCAGTGCAGAGGCAGTGGCAGAGAGGTTTTCAGTTGCCTCTGGAGGCTCTGTCTAGGACATTCCAGACCTGCTACTGGCTCAGTAGCTCTTGCGAGGGGGGGCTGGAGGCCCAGGCCTGGAGGACCCTCCTGGTGAGGAGACAAGGAGATGGGCACCCATGTAACGGTCTGGCCACTTTATCACAGGCCTGCCGTGGTATGCTGGTGGCCATCTGCAGTCCCTGTTCACCTCAGATTTTCTGATCCCTGTAGGTACCAACAGTGAAGCCTGCAAAACAGCAAAGAAGGTGACCTGCCCCTCCCTCTGTGAGCTCTGTGTCAGGGAGGCACACACCTATTACTGGCCCAAACACACTTGTAGGAGGCGGCTAAAGACCCTGGTTGGAGATCCTGTAAAGTGAGGAGGAATGGGATTTGTTACCCACTTACAAGAGCAGTCTGGCCACTTTTTTGTAGAGCAGCTGTGCTGTGTTGGGGTGCCACTTCCACCCCTGGTCAACGTGGATTCTCCAAACCCTGAAGGCTGGATGGCTAAGTCACCTAAACAGCAAAGATAGTGGCCTCCATCTCCCTCTAGGAGCTGTTTCAGGGAGGTGCAATGCTGTTATTGATGGCTGGCTAGAACTCCAAGCTAGCGGGTCCTATCCTGTGAGTTGCCATGGAAGAGGGTCCTACAGAATGTCACTGCTGAGCCCCCTGGATTCAGCTCCTTTACTAGGGATGTGTCAGGGGGTCTGACCTCCCTCTTGGCTGGAGTTGCAACTACTTTTGCTGGGAAGCCTGGAAAGCCTGGCTATCTAAGGCTCCCGGGTCTCTGCATGTGCCTGAGCAGCTGCTCTCCTGAGGCTCCGCTTAGCTCTGTGTGTCAGACTGAAGGCCCTGGTGGAGCTGGTTCACGAGGGGATCTCTTGACCTGAGGGTTGCAAAGATCCATGGGAGCAGCATGGGTTCCAGGGGTTGCACATTCACTCACAACTTCCCTGGGCAAGGGGGGGTTCCCCTGGCTCCATGTCACTCCCAGGTTGGCCATCGACCTGCCTTGCTTTTCTCCACTGTCCATGGATTGAGTTGTTTCCTTGATTAGTTCCATTGCGTGTACCCTGGATGTTTCAGTTCAAAGTGCTGTATTTACTCACACCTTCAGTTCCTCTCTGTGAGAGCCTTGCACACCAGCTACTTCTAGTCGGTCATCTTGGCCACTCCCCAATCCCCAGCTATTCTTTAAAAACTAATCTATTTTCTTACTTTGTGTCCCAAGAGTCCACATGTCTCCTTCTTTGCCCTCTTTACTTCCATTAATTCACTTGCTTCTTCAAAGGGCATATTTCCTTCATATCTTTATCTCTAAATTCCAAGAGCTGTAGTTTTTTATTTTAATTTTTTCTGTCTATGCTTGGTAGAATGCAAATTGAAAAGGGTTAAAAAATAATCGACTTAATAATCTAAGAACATTTAATGAAGACATTTAGATACAAAAACAGTATGCATTGTGGTAAAGGACATGGCATTACTAGTCATCTTGCCTGGGTCCAAATCCCAGTTCAAAAATTTATGGCTGTATCGTTGACTGGGTTATATAACATTTCTGTGACTGACTTTCCTCATCTTTAAAGCAGGAAGAGTTATATAACTCCTTCATGGGTGTTGGTAGATTACATGAGTTTTTATAGTTTCAGTGCTTAGAACACTGTTTAGCACATATTGTCATATACAGTTGACTCAATGTGGCAGTTAGGGGCACTGACTCCCTGTACCATCAAAAGACTGTATATAACTTTTGACTCCTCAAAAAGTTAACCATGCTGGGCAACAGTAGCTCATGCTAATTCTAGCACTTTGGGAAGCTGAGGCAGTAGGATTGCTTGATCCCAGTTTGAGACCAGCCTGGGCAACATAGTGAGACCTCATCTCTACAAAAAATAAACAAAATTAGCCAGGCAAGGTGGTGTGCACCTGTAGTCCTAGCTACTCAGGAGGCTGAGGTGGGAGGATTGCTTGAGCCGAGGAGTTCAAGACTGCAGTGAGCTGAGATTGCACCACTGCACTCCAGCCTAGATGACAGAATGAGAACCCTGTCTTAGAAACAAACAAACAAAAAACAAAAACCAAAAAACAAAAACAGAAAACTTAGCCACTAGTAGCCTGCTGTTGACTGGAAGTGTTACTGATAACATAAAAGTAAATTAACACATATTTTTATGTTATTTGAATTATATGCTGTATTCTTACCATAAAGGAATCTAGAGAAAAGAAGGTGTTATTAAGAAAATCGGGCCAGGCACAGTGGCTCACGCCTGTAATCCCAGCACTTTGGGAGGCCGAGGCAGGCAGATCACAAGGTCAGGAGATCGAGACCATTCTGGCTAACATGGTGAAACCCTGTCTCTACTAAAAATACAAAAAATTAGCCGGGCGTGGTGGCGGGCGCCTGTAGTCCCAGCTACTCGGGAGGCTGAGGCAGGAGAATGGCATGAACCCGGGAGGCGGAGCTTGCAGTGAGCCGAGATCGTGCCACTGTACTCCAGCCTGGGCAACAGAGCAAGATCCCATCTCAAAAAAAAAAAAAAAAAAAGAAAAGAAATTCGTAAGAAAGAGAAAATATATTTACTATTCATTAAGTGAAGGTGAGGCATCATAAACATCTTCATCCTCGTTTTCATATTGAGTAGGCTGAGGAGGGGGAGGAAGAGGAGTGGTTGCTCTTGCTGTCCTCTCAAGGGTGGCAGAGGGAAGAAAATCCGTGCATAAGTGAACCCACACTGTTCAAACCTATGTTGTTCAGGGATCAATAGTATTATAGTATTAGCTATTATTGTTTTTATTATGTTTTTATACAAACAATCTCTGAAATTACTGAAGACTTTTCTCTTTTCTTACCATATCTTTTTGTGTATCAATCTGAGCAAGTTCTGATTTCTGCAAACTGCAAAATATTTTACTGGCTGTCCAATTTCTGGTATCATCAGAAAAATAGAAACACTTGTCTCTCACTGCAAGCCAGTCCCCTGAACATGCCACACGTTTATCACATGTTGGCCATTTGACTGAAAAAAAGAAAGAAATGATCAGATAAAGCACAAGTTAAAAAGTGTTTCTACTCATTCTGTGTATTAATTTTACTTTTTGCTCCCGTGGTTTGAGGCCTGTAAGTTAGCTTCACCCCTAGAATAAGGATGAATTAATTTCCCCTGTCTGTAAGCAAGATCATTTAGTGATCAAGCAATACATATTTTATCTATTTTCCTGGTTTCTATTTTGAGAAATGGAACCACTAGCTTCTCATAATCTGTACTGACATCCTGGCAAAAACAATGCACACAATTTAGCTATAAGTTATGCAATCAAGGTAGATTGGAGATCTGCATGTAATTTATGCTTCAAAGGTTAGGATAAGAAATGGAGGCTCTCCTTTACCTATGAAAATACCCAAGCTAGGAAAGTGAAATTTGCCATAAAGGACAGCACATAAGTGAAACATAAGAATTAGTGAAACATTTGTTTCATTTCATTAACATCCAGTGCTGAAGAATATGGAATAATAATGAAAAGCACATTGTTTGGAGATTTACTGTCTCATGGTTTTATTTAGGTGCTAAGTATTTAGAATAAGACAAGTCCATGCATTCCACATGTTTGAATAAATTAATGTAAGTAGTAAAGAGTCAAGTAAATGCTCAAATGTAGGGCAGACTCCAAAGGCTGCACTCCCTACTTCATCATGAGTTATTATTATTGCTTATTGTAGTGCTCAGAACTGGATACACGCTATTACACAGCATATACAATATAACGTGTTTCAACTCTATCTCTCTCTGCTCTTTTTTTAAATTTAAACTTTAAGTTCTGGGATAAATATGAATAATGTGCAGGTTTGTTACAAAGGTATACATGTGCCATGGTGGTTTGCTGCACCTATCAACCCGTCATCTAGGTTTTAAGCCCCACATGCATTAGATATTTGTCCTAATGATCTAGCTCCCCTTGCCCCCTACCCCCTGACAGGCCCCGGTGTGTGATGCTTACCTCCCTGTGTCCATGAATTCTCATTGTTCAACTCCCACTTATGAGTGAGAACATGCGGTGTTTGGTTTTCTGTTCCGGTGTTAGTTTGCTGAAGATGATGGCTTCCAGCTTCATCCATGTCCCTGCAGAGGACATGAACTCATTCTCTTTTATGGCTGCATAGTGTTCCATGGTGTATATGTGCCACATTTTCTTTATCCAGTCTATCATTGATGCGCATTTGACTTGGTTCCATGTCTTTGCTATTGTAAATACTGCTGAAGTAAACGTGTGTGTGTGTCTTTGTAGCAGAATGATTTATAATCCTTTGGATATATACCCAGTAATGGGATTGCTGGGTCAAATGGTGTTTCTTGTTCTATAACCTTGAGGAATCACCACACTGTCTTCCACGATGGTTGAACTAATTTACAGTCTCACCAACAGTGTAAAAGTGTTCTTATTTCTCCACTGTCTTGCCAGCATCTGTTGTTTCCTGACTTGTTAATAATCACCATTCTGACTGGTCTGAGATGGTATCTCATGTGGTTTTGATTTGCACTTCTCTACTGACCAGTGCTGATGAGCTTTTTTTCATATGTTTACTGGACACATAAATGTCTTCTTTTGTCTTTCTGCTCTTTTTAATCAGTGAATAAATGATATAAAAACTTCTTACAGAAACTCTTGTCTATATTTAACTTCCACATGTTTAGACAGCAATAACATTAACCTTTAAGAATACACTGACAGAAAAGACTATAAACAATAAAACTATAAATATTCTTGAGAATGACCAAAACCAGACCCATCCACATCAAACAAAACCAACCACACCAAACCAAACCAAAACAAAACAAACAGTGCTACCTAGCCAAATTTAAGTGCTAAATTAAGCATAGCATGCACATGGAAAATTAAGTGCTGGAGACTATTTGGCCATGGCTCAGGAATTAAATTCTACCTTTGGATACTTTTTACAAAATAAATCCATAGTAGCTAGAGGAATTGTAACAACTTCATTTTTACACATATTGCAACTTTAATGAGACAGTCTGGCAACAGAGCACATAGGACATTATTTCATTGTTTTTCATGAAACAATATGACAGTAAAGGATTTCAGAACTGAAATATGTCTGTCTGGCATATAAACTCTTTGGAGTTAAAGGCGCTTTTAAAACAGCAGATGCAAGACAAAACACTCTAAGCTTCCTTCTTTTTTTTTTTTTTTTTTTTTTTTGAGACGGAGTCCCGCTCTGTGGCCCAGGCTGGAGTGCAGTGGCCGGATCTCAGCTCACTGCAAGCTCCGCCTCCCGGGTTCACGCCATTCTCCTGCCTCAGCCTCCCGAGTAGCTGGGACTACAGGCGCCCGCCACCACGCCCGGCTAATTTTTTGTATTTTTAGTAGAGACAGGGTTTCACCATGTTAGCCAGGATGGTCTCGATCTCCTGACCTCGTGATCCGCCCGTCTCGGCCTCCCAAAGTGCTGGGATTACAGGCTTGAGCCACCGCGCCCGGCCCCTTCTTTTTCTTATAAGCAGGAGATAAGATACCTACGTGGAAGATGTCCTCTCTATACCAGAGGGAAAGTAACATTCTTATAATCAAGGATAGGTAATTGAGGTCAAAGGAAATGTGTACAGATAACATTTGTTAGTTTAGCATTTATCTTCCTGGTCACTTTTCCACCCAATTATTTACCCTAGATCAAGTCCCTTTACCTTGCCACATTTTCATAATTTATTACCCTTTGTTTAATTCACCATATGTGTGTTCAACTCTAACTGCATCTTTAGGCTTTTATAAGGAAGATACACATGTCTCATCAAACTTATATTTAGTAAACACATGTGCTTTGCTCTAGTTGATGTGTCTTGTGCCAATTTCATTCTCAGGCCCAGTAGAAAAACCCTCAGAGGGTAGAGGTAAAATTCTGCCTCCCAAGTAATAGAAATAAATAAATGTTTTATAGAATAACTCTAAGTAATATAACTTACTCTTGATTAAAAAGAAATTAAAGGAATGCTACAATTATGGAGGTAGAGCTACATGGTTTTTAACATTTTTCAAGCATTAAAGTTACACAGACAAGCTTTTCTATCCCAGGTCTGGAATGAATTATTTGTGAGAGGCAACTTAATCATTCTGTCAGGCTCCGAAAGGCCCTGGTGTGGATGTTCCCCTCCCTATGTCCACGTATTCTCACTGCTCAATTCCAATTTATGAGTGAGAACATGTGGTGTTTGGTTTTCTGTTCCTGTGTTAGTTTGCTGAAGATGATGGCTTCCAGCTTCATCCATGTCCCTGCAAAGGACATGAACTCATTCTCTTTTATGGCTGCATAGTGTTCCATGGTGTATATGTGCCACATTTTCTTTATCCAGTCTATCATTGATGTGCATTTGACTTGGTTCCAAGACTTTGCTATTGTAAATACTGCTACAGTAAACATATGTGTGTGTGTGTCTATATAGTAGAATGATTTATAAACCTTTGGGTATATACCTAGTAATGGGATTGCTGGGTCAAATGGTGTTTCTGGTCCTCAATCCTTTAGGAATCGCCACACCGTCTTCCACGATGTTTGCACTACTTTACAGTCCCACCAGCAGTGTAAAAGTGTTCCTGTTTCTCCACTGCCTAGCCAGCATCTCTTGTTTCCTGGCTTGTAAATAATCACCATTCTGACTGGCCTGAGATGGTATCTATGTGCTTTTGAATTGCTCTTTTCTACTGACCAGTGATGATGAGCTTTTTTCATATGTTTACTGGGCACATACATACCTTCTTTTGTCTGTTTGCTCTTTTTAATCAATGAATAAATGAATATAAAAACTTCTTGTAGATACTCTTGTCTGTATTTAACTTCCAGATGTTTAGACAGCAATAACATTAAGCTCTAAGACTACTGACAGAAGAGACCGTAAACAAGAAGACAATCAGTATTGTTGAGAATGACCAAAACCAAACCCATCCACATCAAACCAAACCAAACCAAATCAAACCAAACGAAAACAAAACAAACAGCAGTGCTACTTAGCCAAATGTAAGTGCTAAATTAAGTATAGCATGCATATGGAAAATCAAGTGCTGGGGACTATTTGGACATGGCTCAGGAATTAAATTCTACCTTTGGATGCTTTTCACAAAATAAACCCATTGTAGCCAGAGGAAATGTAACAACTTCATTTTTAGACATATTGCAACTTTCATGAGACAGTCTGGCAACAGGTCACATATGCCATTATTTCGTTGTTTTTTTCACGAAACAATATGATAGTAAAGGATTTCAGAACTGAAATATGTCACTCTGGCATACAGAATCTTTGGAGTTAAAGGCACTTTTAAAACAGCAGATGCAAGACAAAACACTCTAGACTTCCTTCTCTTTCTTATAAGCAGGACATAAAATACGACCTACATGAAAATATCCTCTTTATACCAGAAGGAAAGGAACATTCTTATAATGAAGGATTGGTAGTTGAGGCCAAAGAAAATGTGTACAAACAGCAGTTGTTAATTTAACATTTATCCTTCTGGTCACTTTTCCACCTAATTAACTACCCTAGATCTAGCCCCTTTGACTTGCCACGTTTTCACAATTCATTACCCTTTGTTTAAATCAGTAGATAAGTGTTCAACTCTTACTGCATCTTTCGGCTTTCATAAGGAAGACATACATGTCACGTCAAACTTATATTAAATAAATGCATGTGCTTTGCTCAAGTTGATGTGTCTTGTGCCAGTTTCATTCTCAGGCCCAGCAAAAACAAAAAGAAAAAAAAAAAAAAAGAAAACCCTGAGAGGGTACAGGTAAAATTTTGCCTCCCAATACTAATAAATAAATAAATGTTATAGAACAACTATTAGTGACATAACTTTACTCTTGATTAAAAAGAAATTAAAGGAATGCTACAATTATGGAGGTCGAGCTGCACGGTTTTTAAAATGTATCAAGCATTAGAATTATACAGACAAGTTTTTTGATCCTAGGTCTGGAATGCAGCATTTGTCAGAGACAACTTACTCATTCTGTCAGGCCCTGACAGGTCCCAGTGTGTGATGCTTGCATCCCTGTGTCTATGGATTCTTATTGTTCAACTCCCACTTATGAGTGAGAACATGCGGTTTTTGGTTTTCTGTTCCTGTGTTAGTTTGCTGAAGATGATGGCTTCTGGTTTCATCCACGTCCCTGCATAGGACATGAACTCATTCTTTTGAATGGCTGCAAAGTGTTCCATGGTGTTTATTTGCCACATTTTCTTTATTCAGTCTATCATTGATGCGCATTTGACTTGGTTCCAAGTCTTTGCCATTGTAAATTGTGCTGCAGTAGACATATGTGTGCATGTGTCTTTGTAGTAGAATGATTTATAAACCTTTGGGTATATACCCAGTAATGGGATTGGTGGATCAATTGTGTTTCTGGCTCTAGATCCTTGAGGAATCGCCACACCGTCTTCCACGATGGTTGAACTAATTTACACTCCCACCAACAGTGTAAACGTGTTCCTGTTTCTCCACAGCCTCGCCAGCATCTGTTGTTTCCTGACTTTTTAATGATCGCCATTCTAACTGGCCTGAGATGGTATCTCATGTGGTTTTGATTTGCATTTCCCTACTGACCAGTGATGATAAGCTTTTTTTCATATGTTTACTGGCCACATAAATGTCTTCTTTTGTCTTTCTGCTCTTTTTAATCAATGAATAAATGAATATAAAAACTCCTTGTAGAAACTTTTGTCTACATTTAACTTCCAGATGTTTAAACAGCAATAACATTAAGCTCTCAGACTACACTGACAGAAGAGACTATAAACAAGAAGACAATCAGCATTTTTGAGAATGACCAAAGCCAAACCCATCCACATCAAACCAAACCAAAGGAAAACAAAACAAAGCAAACAAAGCAAAACAAACAGCAGTGCTACTTAGCAAAATTTAAGTGTTAAATTAAGCAAACGATGCATATGAAAAATCAAGTGCTGGGGACTATTTGGCCATGGCTCACGAATTAAATTCTCCCTTTGGACCTTTTTCACCAAATAAACCCACAGAACCAAGGAAATTTAACTTCATTTTTACAAATATTGCAACTCCAATGAGACAGTCTTGCCAACAGGTCACATATGCCATTATCTCTTTATTTTTTTTCATTTAACTTAATACGATAGTGAAGGAGTTCAGAACATGATGCCCCGAAATACGTCAGTCTGGCATATAGACTCTTTTGAGTTAAAGGCACTTTTAAAACAGCAGATGCAAGACAAAACACTCCAAGCTTCCTTCTTTTTCTTATAAGCAGCAGATAAAATACCTACGTGGAAGATGTCCTCTCTATACCAGAGGGAAAGTAACATTCTTATAATCAAGGATAGGTAGTTGAGGCCAAAGGCAATATGTACAAACAACATTTGTTAATTTAACATTTGTCTTTCTGGTCACTTTTCCACCCAAGTAATTACCCTAGATCAAGCCCCTTTGTGTTGCCACATTTTAATAATTTATTACCATTTGTTGAATTCAATATATAAGTGTTCAACTCTACCTGCATCTTAGGCTTTCATAAGGAAGACATGCATGTCACATCAAACTTGTATTAACTAAACACATGTGCTTTGCTCAAGTTGATGTGTTTTGCGCCAATTTCATTCTCAGGCCCAGCAGAAAAACCCTGAGAGGGTAGAGGTAAAATTTTGCCTCCCAGCTAATAGAAATAAATAAATGTTTTATAGAACAAACAATTAGTGACATAACTTACTCTTGACTAAAAAGAAATTAAAGGAATGCTACAATTATGAAGGTCGAGCTGCATGATTTTTAAAATTTATCAAGCATTAGAGTTATACAGCCAAGGTTTTTGATCCTAGGTCTGGAATGTATTATTTGTGAGAAGCAACTTACTTATTGTATCCTGTATATTTTTTGTCTGTAAATGGATTTTCTTGTACCTGTATCCTAGCCTAATGAGGATTAAATACAAAAAACAGAGTATAGTATATTTAACATTAGCTCACTAATTCACAAACTCTTAAAAAGAAAATTATCTGTAATAAGCCCATAGAACTGATGTTTATGTGTTTTTTTTTTAAATATAAATATAGACATTGACCCTCCTAGTTTTAAAACTTGAAACTTAAATTTGTCTTATTTGAGTTCCTTCTTTAGGCATCTGATCTTTAGGCCTCGCAGATAGTAACAGGAAACTGAAAGTCACCAGATCACCACTTCCAGACCACGGACTCCTCACCATCATGATTGCCTCACCGACCACCTGTTCCCTGTTGACCGACTCTTCTTCCCTATCCCTCCCTAATTCCTGTTGACCAGGCCTAACATTCTCGTTATCTTTCCCTAATTCTTGTTTTCTCACAAATAGTTACCTTTCTTTCCTGCTATATGAACCCCTAATTTTAGTCAGTTGGGTAGGCGAATTTGAGACTGATCTCCCATTCTCCCTGTTGACACCACCCAAATAAAAATCCTATTTCCCTGGCAGTAGTCATTGTCTCCGGGATTGGCTTTCTGTGCCGTGGGCAATGGGACCTAGACTGAACCCCTGGCATTTCAGTAACATAGCTATTGCTGTTGCCATCTGGTGG
Source organism: Theropithecus gelada (assembly GCF_003255815.1). NCBI lineage: Eukaryota > Metazoa > Chordata > Mammalia > Primates > Cercopithecidae > Theropithecus > Theropithecus gelada. Next base: position 94,800,706 of record NC_037679.1, on the reverse strand, counting down.
TCATCTAAGAATTTAAGATTATTTTTCTTAAGCGTCAAGGACTATAAAGTCAAGAACATAATTCTACTGTAAAACTGAGAGTGTTTTGAGGAGAGGCAAGGATTATGGTAAAAAATGTTGAACTGGTAAAAACTTGAGTACAAGTGTCTACAAAACCCTTAATCACTCTAGATCTGGGAGATTTGGAGTTAAATGTGAGATATACATAGACCCATCAGGTGTGAAGAACCATAGAAAGTGCATGAATTAAACCACTCACCTATCATAATAATGCAAGCTGCAAAAATAATCACGAAGCACACACAAAGGCAAATCTTCCAGTTTGGTTTAAAGTTGCAAACTGCAAATTAAATCAACACATATTATAAAATTTCTGAATAAGCACTGGATATTATTACTGGTGTATTCCTCTCCTATAATTGCTAATCAGGAAACCCTCAATCAAGTATATACATCTCAAAATAACAAAGGATAGCAAACCATCACAAAGTACAAGGAAGGTAAGTACCAAAAAATGATTGCTATAGCTGTTCAGCTGGAAAGAGTGGTGAGTGGAGAAATCACTTAGTCTTGGGGGAATGAGGAAAGAAAGGAAAGGTTACTCAAAAGGTAGAAATAGTTTGAATGGGGGATTGTAAGCAAAAAAGCACAAAGATCATCAAAAGGTCCATGATTAGAACAAATGTTTATAACAGATATATAAGGCAGTAGAATTGGAGACAGGAAAGAAAGGAGTCATAAGGTCATGACAGAAGACCTTAAATGAGAGGTATATTTTTTCTTTATTCTTTAAGCCATGGAGGAAAGAAACAATGTGTTTCAGCAAGAGAATATTCAAGATAAAAGCAGTAATTTATTTATTTGTGGTAAGCAAAAAAAATTAGAGAGGACTCAGGATTTGACACTCATGGAAATGCTGTGAGGTTAAGAACAAATAATAATTCTATTAATGCTAAAGTAATTGTAGCTGATATATCATTAGTAGATGTAGAAACAATCTAGGAAGAATGTGTGTGTGTGTGTGTGTGTGTGTACAGTCATGCATAGCTTAACAATGAAGAGATATTTTGAGAAATGTGCCTGTAGGTGATTGTGTCATTGTGGGAACATCATAGAATGTACTTACACAAACTTAGATGGTACAGCCTACTAACACCTAGGCTATCTATTACAGACTGTTGCTCCTAGACTACAAACCTGGATAGCATGTTATTGTACTAATTACTGCAGACAATTACAACACAATGCTAAATACTTGCATCTGAACATAGAAAAGGTACAGTGAAAATACCATATAAAAGATCAAAAATGGTACATCTTTACAGGGCAGCTTCACTGTAATCTCATGGGACGATTGTCATTATGCAATCTGTCATTGACCAAAACATTGTTCTGCGGTGCATGACTATATGTGCATATAGCACATATGTGCATAAACACAGATTATATATATATATGTATGCATGCCTATATGCATATATATGCTTTATATGTATGTAAATATACATGTACATATACAAACATATGTTTAAGTATTAGAAAACAGGACTCGAAGAAAGAAAAATTTAAAAAGAAGTCATAGGCTTTCTCTCTTTCTTCAGAGCTTAAAGCAGCCTTAGTGAATGAAAACTAAAAGTTATTAGTTTTCATGATCACCCGACAACAGATAATGTGCAACAAAGTAATTTCAAGAAGAGATTGAGAGAAGCCAGATTCTAAGATGTTTACAAAGAGAATGTTTGATAAGAAGAAGAGTTTGGTAATTTATCTTCCATCAAGAGAAACAATAGCTAAAGATAGAAAATACAAAATGTGGTTTGTTTTTTTTTTTTTCAAGATTAGGGAGAAATGAAGAACAAGGAAGAGGAAAAGACAAAAACCACTTCATAAATTTCAGACACTCGAAAGAGTAATTTATGGGCAAAGCCACGTCTTACACAAGTGGTATTGAAACAACTGAGAAAAAAAGACTTTACCGTACTACAACATCATTTTACAAAATGTATTTAAGACATTTCATTGACCTGAACATAAAACTTGAAACCATAAAATTTCTAAAACACATAAAATAAATTGTTTGTGACCATGAGAATTAGTAAAGATGTCTTAGAGAGAGAAGAGAAAGTACAGTGTAAAATTAAAAGAAAATAATAAATTGAATGTAATTGAAATTTAAGTGCAGGGCATGGTGGCTCATGCCTGTAATCCCAGCACTTTGGGAGGCCAAGGCGGGTGGATCACCTGAGGTCAAGAATTTGAGACCAGCCTGGCCAACATGGTGAGACCCCTTCTCTACTAAGAATACAAAAAATTAGCCAGGCATGGAGGCGGGCACCTGTAATCCCAGCTACTCGGGAGGTTGAGGCAAGAGAATACTTGAACCCAGGAGGCGGAGGCTGCAGTGATCGGAATTGTGCTACCGCACTCCAGCCTGGGCCACAGAGTGAGGCTCTGTCTTAAAAAAAAAAAAAAAAAAAAGAAAGAAAGAAAGAAAGAAAGAAAGAAAGAAACTTAAAACTGCCCATTTTAAAATACAAGACACTGTTGTGAATATAAATATGCAAGTTACGGACTGAGAGAAAATAGTTGCAACACATGTATGCAACTAGAAAGACTAGTATCGAAAATATTAAAAGGTCTGTAATTTAGAGATATAGTACAAACAACTTGATCAAAAAAATGAACCAAAGTACTGAACAAATACTTACAAAAGAATACACGCAAGTGACCAATAAGGACATAAAAGATGTTCCATATTATTAGTCACAAGCAAAATGCAAAATAAAACCACAATGGAATATGACTACTTGTCACTTGTACTGTTAAAATGAAAAAGACTGACAGTATCAAGTGTTAGCAGGATATAGACTACCCAAAACACATACACCACTGGTTGAAGTTCAAAAATGTATAAGTGTTTTGGAAAACTCTTTAGCAGTTTTTATTTTTAATTAAAATACATGTCCTTCATTCCTGCTTTGGCATGCGATATTTACAATAGATTGGAAGTCATCCCTACCGTTCTCACGGTGACAACAAAAAAAGCTGAAAAAAACTAAATAAAAACAACACTTCTAATATACCGAAATAGTATTGATTTGTTAAATGTGCACTTTTAAGTAACCTTGTTGAACTCTGGTATTATTTCTAATAGTTTTCTAGTTGATTCTGTTGGTATTTATTTTTATATAATCAAATTATCTGAAAATATTGCAGATACAACTCTTCCATTGCAATCCTTTTCCTTTATAATTCCTTTTGTTTTCTTATATCACTGGCTACCTTTAGCATTGTACTACACTACTGCTAAACAGTAGTAGTTACAGTGAACATTTTTTCTTGTTTTTAATCTTAAACGGAATGTTTAAATTTTCATTATTAAGCACTGTAAAAATGCTGTATGAATTTAACATACAACATTAGCAATTTAAAAAAGAATTTTTCTATTCCTGGTTTATTAAAAGGAACTTATCTCAGACATTGAATGTTGTCAAATGTTTTCTTGTTGTTATCAAATACACTTACTGAATAATCATGTGGACTTTCAAAAATGTTTAATGGGGTAGCTTGCACTGCTGTTCTGATATCAAAGCACTCCTAAGGTAAATCCACTTAAATATGAATTTTTAACTGCTTTGTTGTATATAGTAAAAAAATATTTTCTTGGGATTTCTATTTCTAATTTCATAAGAAGATGAGTCTGTTTCTTATTGTCTTGTTCTAACCTTGTTTGGAAATCAAAAATTCTATTAAATTGGGGTAAATTTCTCATTTTGCTATTTTTTGAAGCAAGATGTCCAATACAAAAATTAGCTATTTCTTGAAAGATCAGTAGATCACTCTATTTTAGTTGCCTTTTCAATTTATTTATTTTTAATTTCTATAGTTCTACAATTATTTGTTTATTCTCATTGTATTTTGGTATTTTATATTTTTTAGACCTCCCTGTTCTTTTTCTTATATTTACAAATGCATTAATGTTTTAGTTTGCTAGGTCTGCCCTAATACGTTGTCACAAACTGGGCGGCTAAAATTAACAGGAATGCATTGTCATACAGTTCTGGAGACAAGAAGTCTGAAATTAAGATGCTGGTAGGATGGATTCCTTATGAGTCCTGTAAGGAAAGAATCTGTTCCAGGCTATTCTCCTCAGCTTGAAGATGGCATTCTCCCTGTAAATGGGTCTGTCTCTAAATTTTCCTTTTTTATGCGAACACCAGTAATATTAAATTAGGGCCCACCCTATCGACCTAATTTTAACGTGGTGGAGACACTATCACCAAACCAGGTCACATTCTGAGGTAGAGGGGGTTAGAGCTTCAATATATAAATTTTTAAGAGAACAGAGTTTGCCCCATAATGATTGATGAATTATTTCCATAATGTTTTATTAAATGTTCGTATTTGTGGTTTTTGTGATTATTTGTACTTTTTTGACGTTTTGTTTAATGTATCTTCTTCTGCAAACTTTCAGACATCTTGTTCTTTAGTCTTTTCTAATAGCCACCATTTGATTTGTTATCCTTCTCATTTCTTCTCTTTTTCATTAACATCTCCTGTTACCTCTATTTTTTATTTTGTATATTTTTATTTCACTCCATTGTGCCAAGATACATGTTTTTTCTTATCTATTTTGTTTGCACACTTTTGAAGTTTCAATCTGAGGTGTTTGGCTTTTATTAATTTTAGAAGTTGGAATATTATTTCTTCAAATATTTCCTACCCACTATTCTTTTTCTCTCTCGCTCCGTTTCAGATTCTTGTTATCTAGAAGGTAGCATTTCTACTTCTATTTTTCATATCTCTCAGCTTTTACTTTATATTTTCTAACTGTTTTCTTTTCTGTCATGTTTATAATAGGTCTCCTAGGTCTTATTCATTCTTAATCAGCATCCGTTCTACTAATTAACTCCTCAAAATATTCTTTATTTCAAAGATTATATTTCTATAACTATTATTTTCACTTGGTTTTTATTGCGTTCTTGGCTCTTCTTCATTTTATTTCTTTTCTTTTGGAACATTTTTATTATGCTTTAATTAAATCCTCAAAATAGATGTTCTAATGATTCCTGCAGCCCGGTTTTCTCATAATCTTCCAGTAAATCCTTCACAGTACTTCATATTTTGCCTCTTTTCATTATGCAATGAGACAAATTTTCTTCCACTTTATACTCTCTAAACTCTTAAATCTGTTACCCAGACAAGCCTGACTAATTTATTTGGATAAAGGAATGGAATCTTATTTATTTTTGTAATACTAATGTCCAGTTGTTTAAAATTTAGAATAACTTAAAAAAAATTTCTCATAAAGTTTTCATAGATCAAGAGTTCGTAACTATGACCGATAGTTAGAATACACAAGGAGGTAAATTTAACCTTACCCTAAAGAAACTTCTAACGAGAACGTCCCTAAATTAAAATGGAAAGTCTTCTAAGACTGAGAGATGTTATCACTGAAAACATTCTAGTCTAGGCTGCTAGAAGTGCTATAGCTAGAAATGGCACGGTAGATGAAAAATTTTATTAGGTAGCTACTGAAGTCTCTTCAAACTTTAAGAGTATCAGGCTTACTTCTTATTAAGAGAATTATCCCAGTTGTCCTGGGAATTCATACCAGTAAACTTTAACAGAGGTTTCAGCTGGAGTCCGTAACTGATTTCAAGATTTTACTTTTTATCTCTTCACTGTCTTTATCTTAAGTTTTGGCAGGCTTCCTATTCCAGTCATTTGGCATACAATTCATTTGTTTTCTTTAACATAAACCCTCTGAACTATTGTGAATGGAGGGCGTTTGTATGTGTACCTTGTTTTTATTTGTTGGTTTGTTTATGTTTCAATCCACTGAAAACCAACTCCATTGTTAGCCTTAGCTGAATCTTATACTTTTTGAAAAGTTCTTTTCAGTCTCATTAAGTCACAATCGTCAAGCCTCCTTCCAGAGTGAAGCATTTGCTTTTTATTCTGTATAAAAGTGTGAAGCAATTTTTTTCCTGTGAAAGTACATTCTAAAAACATCCTTATTGAGATATAATACACGTACCATAAAATTCTCCCCCAAACCTTCCTACACACAGGCTTATACCCTCTCTTGCAGACGTAAAACTCTACATGCTCTAGGAGGCTTCCACAATCCTCCAAAAGTGCTTCCCCATGCCTCACTTTAGTAGACTTTCAGCGTAAGTAAAGAGTCCACATTTTTAAGCTGTCCTGTATTTTATCTTTCCTTTACTTCCTTCTCATTCACTCTGTAAAACTTACTTGTCCGACGTTTGAAGCCATCAGGTCTGCCATCCCGCAGCTCTGGATTAATCATGGAGAGGTGCTAACTGATGGAGATCAGCAGGAGAGCACTACAAGGTCTTTTATGTACATCACTTACTTAGGCGCTGAGCAAGCTTCAGTCAAAAGAGGCTCTTACCCAATCCAAATGAAAAAAATTAGTACTGATTCTAGATCAAAGATAAAAGTAGGCAGACTTGTTAGTTTAGGGAAGGAATTTAAAAATTAACTCATCCATAACAAAAGGATCATGAAGTCAATCACGTAAACACCGCAACAACCATGCTATGGAAAGTTTCCATCATCTTTCTTGTTTTTCCTTTTGTAATCACTATCTTTCCTGACCTTGGATCCTGGCAAGCATTAATTTGCTTTCTATCAACATAGTTTTTCCTTTCATGACAATTTTTTTTTTGAGACACGGTCTCACTGTGTTGCCCAGGCTGGAGTACAGTGGGGAAAACTTGGCCCACTGCAACCTTGACCTCCTTGGCTCAAGCAATCCTCCTGCCCTAGCCACCCAAGTAGCTGGGACTACAGTCGGGCGCCATCATACTCTGCTAATTTTATTTTTTGTAGACACTAGGTCTCATTATATTGTCCAGACTTGTCTCGAACTCCTGGGCTTAAATGATCCTCCGGCTTCCGTCACCCAAAGTCCTGGGATTACGGGTGTGAGCCACCTTTCACAGAATTTTAAGAAATTTACACTATATTATATAATATGTGGTGTCTTGTCTGGCTTATTTCATTTATAATGCTTTTGAGATTCACTCAAGTTGTTGGGCATGTAAATAGTTCATTCCCTTTTATTTCCTAGTAGTATTCCTATTGTACGTTATAACAGAAATTATCTGTTCGATCACCAGTTGATGGACTTTTGTTTCTAGGGTGTGACTATTATGTATGAAACTGCTGTAAACAAGCACTTTTGTGTGGGCATGTTTTCTCTTAGATAAATTCCCAGAAGTTGAATTGCTGTATCATATAAATATGTCAATCTTTATAAAAAGCTGTCAAACTGTTTTTCCAAAGTAAGTGTATGAGATTCAGTTTCCTTCAACAGTATATGAAAGAGTTCCAGTTACTTCACATCTTTAACACCACGTGTTATTGTCTATCTCTTTTAATTTTAGCTCTTCTAATACATATGTATTGATCTTTCATATGGTTTCAGGGTTTCAGTTTACATTCTTCTAGCGACTAATCATGTTGAGCATCTTCCTCACATTGATCATATGTCTTCCTTGGTGACATGTTTGTGCAATACTTTGCCAGTTTTTGATTGGGTTGCCTATTATTAAGTTATGAGTTCTTTTTGAATATTGGATATGAGTCACTCATTGTATATATGTTTTGCAAATGTTCTTTCCCAGTATATGACGTTATTATTTACTTCTTCACACTTTTTTTGAAATGTCAAAAGTATTTCTTTTAAATAAAGTCAAACGTATCATTTTTTTCCATGGTGTTTAAGTTTTGTGTCTTCACTGTGAAACCTTTGCCTATCTCAAGGTCACAAAGATCACCCCATTTTTTCCTGGCCTTTTTAAACTTTTAGCTCTCATATTTAAGTTTTTGGTTCATTTTGATAAAAACTTTGCATATGGGATACTTCGCATAAAAATCAATGTAAAATTTTCAAAATATGAATATCCCAATGTTCCAGGACCATTTGCTGAAAAGATTACCTTTCTTTTTTAAATTACTTTGTCACTTACCTGAAAATTCAGTCTCCTTTAATTAGTACTCAGCAATGTTTTAGAGTTTTTAGTGTACAACTTTTGCACGTCCATCATCAATTTTATCCCCATGTATTTTATATTTTTGATATCAGTGCAAATGGTATTACAGAATGAACTTAAATTTTCAATTGTCTGGCTGGACACACTGACTCATGCCTGTAATCCCAGCACTTTCAGAGGCCAAAGCGGGTGGTTCACGAAGTCAGGAGATCAAGACCATCCTGGCTAACATGGCGAAACCCCGTCTCTACTAAAAAAAAAAAAAAAAAAAAAAAAAAAAAAATTAGCCTGGTGTGGTGGTGGGCACCTGTAGTCCCAGCTACTCGGGAGGCTGAGGCAGGAGAATGGTGTGAAACCGGGAGGAGGAGCTTGCAGTGAGCCGAGATCGTGCCACTCCAGCCTGGGTAACAGAGCGAGACTCCATCTCAACAACAACAACAACAAAATCCAATTGTCTGTTGTTAGGATGTAGGAAGGTATTTTTGTTTATTGACTTTGCATCTTCAGACTTTGCTGAACTATTCACTTATTTGTTCTATTATCTGTTTTTTAGATTCCTTAGGATTTCCTGCAGGGGTGTTTACGCCACGGTGAATAAAGGCCATTTTACTCTTTTCTAATAAGCATTTCTTTTCTTTCTTTTTCCTGCCTTATTTTACTGCTAGCACCAGCATAAATGTCGAATAAAAGGGGGAGATTTCCTATTCCTGCAAGGTCTCCAGTCTTAGTTCGAGAAAACCATTATCTTCTCTGTAAGGTATGCTAGCTGTAGGGTTTTGAAGACGCTGTTTATCGGCTTAAGAAAGTTTCCTTCTATTCTTAGTTTACTGATATGGCTAGATGTTTATCCAGCTTTGAACTGGATAAAAGTTGATCTTTCCAAAACACCAGGTATTGTTTCCATTAATTTTCTCTTTCAGTTTTCTCATTTTTATTTCATTGTTTTCACTTCCACTCTTTTTTACATTAGGTTTAGTTCTCTCTTGTTTTTCTTTTTAAATATAGAAGCCTAGATTAACTTAAGGCTTTTCTTCATTTCTAATATTAGCATTGCATTGCTCTCCATTTCCTCCTATGCGCTCTTTTAGCTTCATCCCACAAAACAAGGTTGTGTTCACATTTACATTCAGTTCAAAATATTTCATAAATTTCCTTGTAATTTCTTCTTTTTCCTATGCATTAATTTGGGGTCTGTTTTTACATTCTAAATATGTGGGGATTTTCCAGATACAATGTGGGTTACCAGTTCCTAGTTTGATTCTGTTGTGATTAAAGGAATACTTTCATTTTTTAAATTCTTCGACATTTATTTAATCTTTTTTTGTGACCCAGGTATGGTCTGTCTTGAATTTTTTGCATGAACTTGATAAAAGAAGTAAACTCTGCTATTGTTGGATGGCTATTTCATAAGTATTAACAAAAGTTTGGTTAATAGTGTTGTCTAGCCTTCTTCTATAACTTACTCTCTAATTATTCTATCAATAACTGGCAGAAGGTGGTTGAAATTCCCAATTATAATTGTGTTTGTCTACCTCTCCTTTCAATTCAGTTTTTGTTTCTTGTATTTTAAATCTCTCTTATTAGATGCACACACAATTATGATTATGTTCTCTTGATGAATTGACCTATTTATCATTATGAAATGTGCTTCTTTATCCATAGTAATGTGCCTTTTATGGAAGTCTACTTTATCTTCTAGTAGATATAGCCACTCCAGTTTTTTACTATATACATTTTATATAGTAAATATACAGTATATATTTACTATATATTTACTATATAAAGACACTATATATGTATTTTATATGCACATGTATGTGCATATACATGTAAATATATTAATGTATGTTTATATATGTCTAAATATGTGGCATATGCATATACATGTATATGTGTATTTAGAGTGTATAAATAGGCAGGTATTTGTGTGTTCTAGAATATATGAATACAGGCATCTATATTTCAGTAAATGTGTCTGTGTGAGTGCTTATATGTGTAGATGTGAAAATTGAAGTTTTCACACCAAATTACAGAAGATAGGAAGTACTAAAGTGAGATCCCAAATATCCTACAAGGATTTTCAGAATAAATGAGTAAGACACTCCTCTACCAACTTCCTTTGTTCAGTATTTGTTTTTTTGTTTGTTGTTTTGGTTTTTTTGTTTTTTTTTTTTTTTGATACGGAGTCTCGCTCTGTCGCCCAGGCTGGAGTGCAGTGGCCGGATCTCAGCTCACTGCAAGCTCCGCCACCCGGGTTCACGCCATTCTCCTGCCTCAGCCTCCCGAGTAGCTGGGACTACAGGCACCCGCCACCGCGCCCAGCCAATTTTTTTGTATTTGTAGTAGAGACGGGGTTTCACCGTGTTCACCAGGATGGTCTGGATCTCCTGACCTCGTGATCCGCCCGCCTCAGCCTCCCAAAGTGCTAGGCTTACAGGCGTGAGCCACCTTTGTTCAGTATTTGACATTAGCTTTTTGTCCAAAGAGTTTAAGCTTGCTGGAGGTCTTTGCTCAAATAATAAATACCGCATGTTTCCCAATGTGTTCAGGTATAGGCACTGGGTACTGTCTGTTTACTCCATGTTAGGCACATTACATCCATTGGCTAACCAAATCCTAGTCAATTACCTATGTCATACTCTCAACCAACTGGCCTCCTTGTATTATAAATGGAAATAATCCTGTTTATTTAAACATGTTTTCATGTACCTGCGGGATTACTCAGGAAATTCCAAGGGCCTTTTTTATACCTTTCCCTAGTTTGAGCTCCCTGTTTTCATTAACAGATAAAACAACCTATTTGCTTCAGCCTGGAATCAGTCTTTGCTTTTGGTGCTTCAGTGCAGAGACAGGAAACGGACACTCAGAGTTACACTGGTAGTTGCACACTGTATCTACAGAGGGCATGTCTCATCTGTACCCTGCTGAGTTACAGGATTTCAGGAGGTATTTGTGTCCTCCCGAGAATTCCATTTATTACCTTTCTTTTAACAGATAGTGTCTTTCCTTTCTGCAGTTGATTTTGCTAGAGAGGCAACTCATAAGGTAAGGTCCTATTCATAGTATGACTTGCTTTCTCACAACTCCCTTGCATTTTTTAGTAACTCCCTGGTCTATTTGGTGTCTTTTAAAAAAGAACCTAGTAATGGAGACTTTTTTAAATATAGAAATGTGGTCTGGCAATAAGTTATTCCTTTCCATGTGTAACTGATCCAATCTGGTTTCTAGATGACCAAGTGTGCAATCCCCAGATGTTGTGAAGCCATATTTCAACTGCTTCCTGCATCTGTTGAAATACAATTGTTCATATTTGCCATCCCTTAACTTTCTCGTAACAATTTGCACAGTTCTTGCCAGAATAAATGCCATTACCTGTATGCTTCAGGGAATTCCCCAACTTGATCAGTGTCTGTGTGTGTGTGTGTGTGTGTGTCCTTCAATAAAACATTTCTAAAAGGTGAAAACTCTTGTATGGCATAGATATGAATTCCTTCCTCTGGTAATAATTAGGTTATTCCAGGAAGCACAGTTTCTTTCTTTCTTTCTTTCTTTTTGAGATGGAGTTTTTTGCTCTTGTTACCCAGGCTGGAATGCAATGGTGCAGTCTCGGCTCACCACAACCTCCACCTCCTGGGTTCAAACGATTCTCCTGCCTCAGCCTCCTGAGTAGCTGGGATTACAGGCATGCGCCACCACACCAGAGTAATTTTGTATTTTTAGTAGAGACAGGGTTTCTCCATGTTGGTCCAGCTGGTCTCGAACTCCCGACCTCAGGTGATCTGCCCACCATGGCCTCCCAAAGTGCTGGGATTACAGGTGTGAGCCACCATGCCCAGCCCATTCTTTAAATAAAAGCTTTCCTGTATAAAGATTTTCTTTTTTTTTTTTAATTTTTTTTTTTTTTTTTTTTTTTTTTTTTTTT